>NC_138906.1:74051144-74196144 GCF_965231255.1 Vanellus vanellus
CCTTTCCCTTTCCTTGTCCCTTTCCTTTTCCTTCCCTTTCCCGTTCCTTGTTTCCCTGTTCCCTTTCCCTTTCCCTTTCCCTTTCCCTTTCCCTTTTTCCTTTCCCTTTCCCTTCCCTTTCCCTTTCCCTTTCCTTTCCCTTCCCTTTCCCTTCCCTTTCCCTTCCTTTTCCCCTTTTCATCTTTTTCTTTTTCTTTATTTTTCTTTTTTCATATGTGAAACTGGTGGCAAACCTCTGAGTAGAAACTATATCTCCCACATCCAGGATTAACTCCTTAACACAGGGCTGCGGTTCCTTTCATGTTGTTTTCTTCTTGTCACACAGTGGTTGTATAAATGTCGGGGGCCAGTTTTATTTATTCCAACTGTCATCCACACAGGTTGCATAATGGACTGTCTTCTGCTGTCCTGTAATTCAGCTGAAGTTCCTGGAATAATACCAGAAGTGAATCTGACCCTTCACTTTATATACACATGCATATTCTTTGTAGGTTCTGTGTATCTATAAGCCTGGGAAGTATTGATTTGATATGCAGAGGATCAAATGTATGTGCCTAGACTTCACTGATAAGATAGAATTATGGGAATTCTCTCGTTTTCATATGTTTGAATGAATAATTGGCTGGAGAGGCATTTTTTGTTGGTATCATATGAATGTCTGGTGATACTTTTCAGTTAGCAATAATTACATTACATCTGCTGTGTACATAACAGGAAACTAATTCTTCTTAAGAAGCTACAGTACACGGATATAGATTTTGAGTTTTGTACTGTTACATTTACTAACCACATAATTGCATATTTAGTCCTATTACACTAGATCCTGAAATGTTATGGTGCAGGGTATAATTACATCGTTTACTCTCAAAGAAACCCTCAAGATATAATATAAATAATACAATTGCAGATTCATAGAAATTAGAGATGGGAAAAGAGACCATTAGGTCATCTGCAACCCAGTGAGAAAAATTATAAACAGTTTGCTGGAGTGTATCTTATCATAGGCATTGATTGCCCTTTCTACCTCCTTCTGCTAGAATTCCCCCAGATCCCTGCAGAAGAGCTGCTTGCCGGTATGGGAGAGGGACTGCAAACTGGTGTCTGCACTGGCTGGCAGCTATGTAGGAGAACTGGCAAAAGCACACTGGTTTCCCCTGGCAGTGGAAAGTATGCCCAGAAATCTATGCAAAGATGTCTTCTCTTCACCAGAGGCATCAAATCTAGGGGCTGCATTGGTCACTGGCAGACATAGGGATGTTATACGTCCCTGGCTACTCTCTGTGCAAAAGCTGTGCTGAGGTTTATACTGGCCACATCATTCAGCTCACCTTTAATTTAGACCCTGGTATTTTCCTCTATGTAGTTATTTAATTGGAGTGTAACTAGCAATTATAAAGTAGCCACAAATATTAACAGCAGCTCTTATCTGAAATAGCTATCTCCCATACAGTCCTTTTTTTCTTCCATAATGAACAGCAGCCTTCTAAGAGGTACAAAGGCTGGAGAGATGGCCATGAGCTGATCTAGAAGTTGTCCAGGTCGCTTCTCGGTTTGGTACCCCTTTCCATCACTCTCTGCACCCTCCTTGTAGGCACAACTCCCTCCATCCTGTGTTTTCTCACTTACTGGGTTTTCTTCTTTCTTCTTCTCCCTTCACTTTCTTGTCACCCTTAGAAAAGCTGGTTCTCCTTTTTCTTCCCTCCTTCTCCCCTTCCTATGCACAGGAGAGACCAGCCTCAACAAGAGTGTGTGGGTAAAACCATCTTCTGAATGTGCTCACTCACGGTGCATTTAGATGTGAGTAGAAAGAAGATAATGGTAATTGGAATAATGGAGTAAGGGAGTAATTGGAATAATGGTAATGGATTCAGCCAGCTTTGCCTTCGTTAACTCTTACTGCAGGTACATGAGGGAGAAGGTACCGCCACCATCCTTCCACATCATCTGTTGATGTCTCTAGACAGGCCTCCAATTACGTGTTTTTCAGTCCCACGCTGTTTCCATTGGCTTTTGCATGCTGCTAGTGGGTTGGTTGCTTACAGTCTCTCCTTCTCACAGCACGGATGAGTGTGAGCCCTGGAGGGCTCTGTGGCACTTGACCTGGTGGAAATCGGTCCTGCCATGACACAGCACCCCAGGGGACGTCTGCAGCGTCCATGCCTCAGGGAAACCAGTCCTTTCCCAAGGACAAAACCAGTGGTGCACCGGGGCCTCTCATGGCACACCCCTGCCCACCTCCGCATACTGGGGTGGTGGTGGGCCGATGATACCTCTCCCTCTTTATCCTCTCTGGGGGTCAGACCCAACCTGCCGGGGAGCTTCATGATTTCGTTCACTTTGGGGGATATCTGCTGGGGATCTGGCCCTTTCTTACTTGATCATGAACCAGCAGTGCAGCATTCCTGAAGGATGACTGCAGTGATGAGGCAATTAATTACAAAGCTGACTTAACTGTGTGCTCAGGTTTAAACAAGTTTGCATCACTGACATTCCCCTGATAATTGCTTTTAAAGGAGCAGAATGCACTGTGAAGCAAAAACCATCTGGGCAGACGTGGCAGTGCGAAAGGACAAGGGTGGCAGGGGCAGGGAAAGCCAGGACCAAGGACTTGGTTCTCCCGTGAGCAAGGCAGAGCAAGGGAGACTTCACAGTTTTGGTTCAATGTTGGTGGTTGCCCTGTGAACCGGGGAGCTATTTCTGTGGAGGATGGGGTCTGGTTTGGTATGATCAGCGGGGATGACCCTCCTCAAAATCCTGATACACCTAGTATCATACCAATAACTGAGAGCAACTGTGAAGATGCTTTGGGAAGACTGCTTCTTCCTGATGCCTTCCAGCAGGAAGATCCAGGTTAGCGTGACTCTCAAGAGCTTCATGGAGTCGAGACTCATCACCGCTAATAATGGATGACTACACGCGGACATGAAAACATGCAGGTGCCCCTCACCTGTGGCAGTCACCCCTCTTAATATTACTGACCTTTTTGCTGCCACAAAATAGTTTAGACTGAAATGCATGTGTGAAGGAGTCAGTTAATGATCTTCTACAAAAAAGTAGCAGGAACAAAACATACTAGCAAGAAAAAAGGCAGTTGGAAGCTCAGGAAGCATGGGAAAACGCAGCTTTCAAATTATTTTATGCCATTGTAACCAGTATCTTCTGCTGTTATCCTTTGCGTTTTCTAACCTGTGCTGAAAGCTTGTCTTTAGTGTTTCTGTGGAGCCTTTACAACAGCGGGTAAATCCTCTTCAGCCCGCAAAAGTTGATTACTTCACTAAAAGCTGCATGTCTGTATCTAAGCAAAGTTAGGCCCCTGTAAAAAAAAACATAAAATTGCTTTGCACCATTGTCTGCCCTTAGTGGTTTTAAGAGGTGGACTAAAGAGAATGGACTAAAGAGGTGGACTAAAGAGTTGTTCCGGACATCCAAATGTAACAAAGAACAAGTTAGGTTCCTGCCATCCAGTAAGATTAGAATGCACTGTAATTCCGATTTCAAGCCGTGTTTTTATTTAAACCCTATCCATAGGGTTATCCATCTAATAAACACTAGTAGAAACTAATTTGCATTCTAAAACCTATTCATTTAATCATACTCATTATATAAGTCAACCAATAAATAGCAAGTAAAGCAAGCAGAGTGAAACAACAAAATGAGCTAACCAATCTAACTTAAATAATGACAAGCACTGCAATCTATAACAAAAAATCACGCAAGTTAATACTTTAACAGCATTTGCCATTTCATCCAATAAACATACAATGCATCCCAGTCTATTAGGTCTTTCGTACTTGGTGTGACAAAAGTGTGGGATGAATAAAAACATGGGGCAAAATTCAACCACGCATGGGAAGGCTGGATAAAATCTTCCCCATTCTTTCAGTCCTGTGGAAGGAGGAACTAGAAGAGCCACTGAGTAGAAAATGTGTGTTTCTCCGAGGCAAAGAGGGGTGGTAGAACCATGGAGCCTGGGAATGAATCCAGACACGATGTGTCAACACCTTGATATGGAGGATGCTGTGTTGCTGTTGTGGTCCATGAGACTGGAAGAGGTGCTGTTTCAGACCTTTGCAGCCTACCTGCAGGGAGGAACATCTTCTCTGCAGTGCTTTCGAATGCAAACATAAACTGGGAGATTTCACTCCAGAGAAAGGACAACCTGATACTTGGGGCAGAGGATGAGACATTAGCAAATCTGGGTTTTGGTCATTTTACCTCTTGAGTTTCTTTCTGATGAGAAATGTCACTAAGCTAAATCTTTTTCTAGAGCCTAAACTTAGTTGCAGAGTTAGTGGTTTTGGTGCTACCACTACAGAGAGGCAGAAGTGACTGTTACTGCACAACAAAGGTAGCAGCGTTGGTAGTGAGGACATGGGTCAGATAGGACTGGAGAACCAACCTGGCATTTTTTGAAGAAACTCTCTGATGGTGGAGTGTCTTGCATGAAAGAACAACAAGAGTTTATAGTTAACACTTATGCATATTTAAAGACCATACCTTTCAAACACAGCAGACTGCTGTTGTCTGCTGCTCACGCCGGCCCTGCTTCCCAAAGCAGTGGTGACCCCTTTGGCCTCTGCAGGCAACTCCACATCCTTCAACAGCAGAGTCAGCTCCATGTATCATAGGCAAGGCGCAGTCCATAGTGCATCCACTGATGGTTAAGAAAAGGACTTTGCTCCCAAGGGTTATATAGCCCTTGTACTTCTTTCCGGAGCTGTGTCTATGGTTTAAAGAATTTCTCATTATTATTTCTCTCTGAGCTTCTCACTCCAGTTTGCTTCTGTTTCCAAAAATCAAACGGGTCCTGAGTGCTATGACTCCTCCCTGAGGGAGGAGATTTATTGTTTTGGCGAGAACCACCCACTGGCCGAGCACTTGCATAGGTCAGTTCCTGAGCAGTGAAGCCTATAAATAAGTTTGTTTAGGGATCTGGTGATGCCCCTGGGAAACTTTACATCAACAGATCTGTGTAGAGGCAGCTCCAGGCCTATGCCTCTCCCATTCCTTTTATTTTTAGAGACTTATTCCCAAGAACAGCAGACTTCTTTCTTGGGGCCATATTTTTTAAAGTGGTCCTATCTCCGCATCCAAGTGTGAAACTATAATAATAATAATAACAACAACAACAACAACTAATGATGATGATAAGACTAATACCTTTCACTTATGTGTTTCTCATTGCTATGATTTGCATTACATCAGAAATGTACAATAGGGGCTCCCTGCCAAGCAGATAACCAGTGTTGACCTGAAGAAGCTATGCTCCAAGACATAAGCAAGCTCCAAATAAAAATACACATGCAAAATTATATACACTCACATATATGGACTCAACCTGATTCATCCAAAGAGATGAAAGCAGTTGGCAAACAGCAATTAACTCATTTTCATGCAATAGATATGCATCATCTTTCTATCTGATGGATGAGCAAGACAAGTTAAACGACTTGCCCAAGGTTACACAATGCATCAGGGCAGAGCTTGGAAGCAGTATAAAGGAGTCCTCATTCCCTGATCTAACCTTCCTCTTCTTGACTTTCATCTGAATTTTCAGTGTACAGAAGAACAGACTTTCAGAAATGTGCACACACATACACATATGCTTGTAAACCGGGAAGATAAAAAGCTATTAAGGTTGGGCTCTAACTGCATATGGTTAGCAACCTCCCCTTGAAGATCTGTATGTCCTCCACGGCCTCTTAGCTTGCTTAGTTTAAAAGGCTGGAGCCAATTAGCATTGGATTTTGAGTAACAAATTTTCTGTTCCAACAGAAATGAGATGGGTGTCTCTCTTGATGTCATAATTCTCAGTTTTAATGTCACTGGATTTTGGCTTTGGGTAAAGAAGAAGCAAGAGTTACCGGTGAACTGAGAAGAGATGCTTTTCTTAACAGCAGAGAGATTGCAACTGTTTAAACTGCTTTTGGGTTTTTTTTGGTGTCTACCTGAGAGGGAAGCACTCAATATTAATCTCATAGCAGTAAATTACAGAGAATTATCTCACTTTCATAACGTTATCTACTCAAAGATCTTTAGGAATATTATGCACTAATTCGGTGTGACAGCATTTCTACAAAGGTATATGGGGCTTCTCCGTATTTTAAAGAGGGAAAAAATTATAGAAGGATATTTGAAGGCCTGCTTGTTAGCAACAGTGCTGTATGAATGGTATGTGTGGGTGTAAAGAGTCAGGTATATAAATGTAATAGTCCACTTCCAGGGACAAATTGGAATATGCCTATAAGGGAAAGTACTGTACCCAATAGCTGTGAAATTTAATATCACACAAGTAAGTGACTTACCCAAGATCTCAAAGGAAATCTGTGGCAGAATAGGGAAAGCGTCCCGCTCTTGTTCTTGAGCCACAAAACCACTCTTCCCTTTGAACCTCCAATCAGTCTTTTCTTTGATTTAAGGTTGACTGAGATGAGCTGATTAAGTTTCCATGTATCATCTGGAAGCTTCAGAACAGGCTTGTTTTGCTAGACATTCCCATCAGCCCCCATAGTTTCAGGCCTTTTGATTATAAAATGCTTTTTACGTTAGTCTTCATGGAAACTCCCTTTTTCTTTTGTTTTAATCATTTACAAGCTGGAGCCTTGCCAATTTATGTAACATGGTCTCATCCTACTCATTATTTCATCATACTCCTGCCAGATCTTTATTAAATATATTTCTTCCCCCCCTTTAGTAAAAAAGGGATGGGTGCTTGGGAACCTGGATATGCAAAATGAGTGGGAATTAAGATTTTTTTTTTTTCTCTGGGTTTTTCACCCTTTTTCTTTCCAGACTCAGAAATATCAGTGAGAAGACCTATCTTCCCCAGTTGTGGGAGAGCAGTGCCTGTCAATTTTAGGTGTGTTATAGTGAGGGGGCGGGGGTCTTACCCTCCCAAACTCCATGGTTCCCACTAGGAGGGAGCCAAGCCACAGACTTTGAGATCTTACTCACATGTGCTAGGGGCACAAAAAATCTGTAAAATTTGCTCTATAAGTCAAAGGAGCAGGATTTTAGCTTTCCTACATACGTCCCAAGCCTAAATACCTCCCAAGCCTTTCATACCTGCAGTTCAGGTACTCTTGGTTTTCCTGCTTTGGTACTTTCCTTTCCTTTCCTTCCCATCTCATCTCTTATTTTTAAGGCGTATGCGCTGCTAACTGAAACAGCTATATAACTCCCTGTGATTTTCACCACCCACATTCACCCTTTTGAATGCCATGAGTACAACATCTACAATGTGATACTGAGAACTATGCCCAAGATGTCCTTAAGGGACACAGTGGTGCTCTTGACTTGGCTGGACAGTTCAGAGAGCAAGGGCACTGGACAGAGCTGAATCCTGCTGGTGAAGCTTGGCCGTGGTGGTTGTCCATCTGTAAGGATTTGTTGGAGAACTCCTTTTGTCTTCTAAAGACCCATCTTATGATGAAGTAGTCAAAGGAGGTTAGTCCAGGGTTGTAGGCTGTGTTGCTCATACTTGATAAAGCCAGGCTTCACTTTTTTCTTTTTAGACTCAACCAAAGCCAGTGAGAGATGTGATCTCATACTCCATGGAGCAATTCCTGGACCAGGCAATTTCCTGTTGATTGTGTCCTTGAGCAGATCACAGGTCCCAGTCTGCCCCTCTAACTGCCCCACCATCCTCTCTGTTCAGAGCCACACATATGTGGCTGCCGTGGGATCCTGTAACAACTCCCTGCTGACAGCTGCTGGCAAGTGCTGGGCCCACTAGCCTTTCCCAAACATTTTTCTCTGCTGTGGTCCTTGTCCACAAGAGGCTTTCTCCCCCATGCTTGCCTCCCATGGGCGTAAACTGTTTTGCTTGTTCCCAGGATGAGAGGTTTTTGATGTATTTTGCATATATTTTGAACTATGAGCTTTTGCACTTTTACACTAACTTGTGGTTTCCTGTGCGTACGAGGTTCTCCTTACCCTCAGTGGTTTTCCTAACCTTTTATTGGTGATAACTATCAGCTTTTCATGGTTTGGAGAGAGCAGGGACTCCCATTACTTCAACTTCCTGCTGTGCTGCAAACATTTTAACAAGCAACTCACACAAACTTTTTTCTCTTACTTGATGGACACCATTTGAGTGTTCAGAAAGGGACTTGGCACCAGGGAATCCAACCATGCTTTATTAGTGTAGGTGTTGACTGCACGTTGTATGAGAACTTCTTGAAAAACATGCATGTGTATGTATAGGACAGCATGGTGTTGTACTTGTGTTATTGGCACTGTGCTGTCAGCTGAGATGAGGACCCTGAGTTGATGTTTCAGGGGTGTTCTCCCCAGGAACCCTCCCCCCCAACCCTCACACATGGCTTATTTCAGTGCATTTCAAGTACAAACATGACTGCTCTTCAGAAGTACTTTTATGAGCCTTGGGGGTAAGTCATCTCTGGCAGGGATGATTTAGCAGTATGTCTTTGAGAAAGTGAACTCCAGCAGAGGCAGGGAAATCACCCCAAACCTCTCACAAAGGTGGTGGCAGACCTTTTAATGCAGATCCTGAGGGTGTATTCTCACCCATCTCCAGCACAGCCCCAGGCAGAGCTAGAGGATGCACTTTGGGTCTCTATAGCCCACATCGTACAGGAGACTTGTAAAAGTAATATAAAATGTGTTGTGTACTAGAGGTACGTGCCCATCACTTTGAAAGCATCAAAACCTGGATGCTTGAACTGCATTCAGGAGGATGGGGCAGGCTCATGTTTAGCCTGAAGGGCAGGAAGGCAACAGGGGAGGCCATGCCAAAAAAATACGAATATGTTCTCATATCTTAACAGAGAAGGGGATGCGACCATCTCAAAGACCTTTGGCTCCAGGGAAGTGCTCACTGGAGGCTGAAAATGGTGCCAGCAGGCCAGTGAGAGAACAAAACCTCAAATAAAATACAGTTGGGATACCCAAAGGTCTGTGGTGAAAGGAGGGAGGGGAGTAAGCATAGAGCCCCAGTGTTGTCAGAAACTGTGCTGAGATTATAGTTAAACTGGTACCATGTCAGACTTGGCTTCTGTCTCAGTTCAGAAGTGGCTCAAGAAATAGGAAAATGTATTGGGAGAGCAAAGGTACCGCTGCTCCTTCCCAGCTTCATTTTCACTTGCTTTCTACTTGGCTCTCTGGTAATTGCTGAATTTGTGCTTCAATTTTGTCTTAATTCGTGGAATTAATGGTGTGGAAAATGTGAATTTCTGAGGATATGCAGCAACTTACGTAGGAATTAACTTTTTCAGGAGTTGCGGTTATTGCAGGGTTATTTGTTACTTTGGCTCAGACCTGATAGTAATGTTGTTTGTGGCTTTAACATCTTCAAAGCACTTGGCAGATAGGAATCCCAATACTGAACCACGTGATGGAAGTACTTTTCAACAGTCTCAGTTTCTGGAAGGGGAGGAACATCAAGACTGGCCTCACAGTTTATGTTTTCAAAGATGGCTTTTACTTTTTGGTGCTCAGCTTTCAGATGCCAAGCTTGCAGGCCGGCTCTTTGGCTGTACTGAGCAACCACGAGAACAGCTGAGTTTCTGCCAGGATGCTCGGTGTGGTGTCCCATTACAAACACAGCCCATTTATTAAAGTTGAACAGCCCTTAAATAAGGGTATTTTATGGGATATATTTAGATCATAGAATCATAGAATGATTTAGGTTGGAAAGGACCTTGAAGATCATCGAGTTCTGACCCCACTGCCATAGGTAGAGACACCTCTCACTAGACCAGGTTGCCCAAGGCCACGTCCAGCCTGGCCTTGAACACCTCCAGGGATGGGACCTCAACAACCTCTCTGGGCAACCTGTTCCAGTGCCTTACCACCCTCAAAGTGAAAAACTTCTTCCTAATGTTTAATCTGAACTTGCCCTCTTCTAATTTAAAGCCATTGCCCCTCGTCCTATTGCTCCATGCCCTGGGGAAAAGTCCTTCCCCAGCTCTCCTGTAGGCCCCCTTTAGGTACTGGAAGGCTGCAATAAGATCTCCCCGGAGCCTTCTCTTCTCCAGGCTGAACAGCCCCAACTCTTTCAGCCTCTCCTCATAGGAGAGGTGCTCCAGCCCTTGGATCATCCTCCTGGCTCTCCTCTGGACATGCTCCAGCAGGTCCATGTCCTTCTTATATTGGGGACTCCAGAGCTGGATGCAGTACTCCAGGTGGGGTCTCACGAGAGTGGAGTAGAGGGGCAGAATCACCTCCTTTGTCCTGCTGGCCACACTTCTTTTGATGAAGTCCAGGATCTTTAAGTCTATATAACTCTCCAAGCCAATGTTGAGAGTCAGTTTTCCTTCCTTACATGGTCTCACGAGGAACTGGCAGCCAGTCCCGGGAGAGGGACAGGACTGGGAGTGGGATGGTCAAACCCCAGGTTTTCTAGGGGTGATGGGGGGGCAGGAGAGCATGGACAAGCAGACAAGCACAGACATCCCAGTGCATGGGTAAAGGACCAGCAGTCGCATGGGCATAGCTGGCAGAAGGATGTTTTCCCAAGCTAGCTCTGCATCAGCCGGTTTATCAAACTGAATCAAATTGCTTCCAGCACAGCCTTTGGGGAGAAGTGGTTGTTTGAATGGGGGAACATGTTTAAGAGAGACCGTGGTACTATGGATCTGGGCGTATTTTAGTTACAGACCCATCCTGAAGCCACAGCTCCGGTTTGTCCTGTCCCTTTTGCTGTAGCATCCCAGAGCCTGTGATCACAGTGCAGGCTCAACGCTTGCTTTTTGACAAGTGGTAGTCTGCAAAAAATCATCTCGCAATTTTAATACTTACATCTTTGTTTCACAGTGGGGTTCTAGAGTTTAGCAGCTATCTTTCAGGAGGCCCCAGATCAAGTTGTAGTTGTTAGTTACGCTACGCAATGAAGCAGCACTCACACAAAACCAACATGGCAGCTGGTGCTGGGGTTTCATGGACACACAACAGCCCAAATGCCAAAAAGACAAGGGGAAAAAAAAATCTATTTAAGCAATTTTTTCCTCTCTATAGGAACTTAGTCTGTCAGCAGCATAAACACTTGCAATCATGCACTTCCTAGGATGCATGTGCTATCGAAAAGGGAGGTGTTAATTGCTGTGCTAATTACAACATGATTGCTTTGCACTTGTTTTGCACTTGCAGGTGATTAAATTTTTAACGAAGCATATTACTTGGCACTGTTAGCACAGTTAACACATTTCTCTCTCTCTCCCTCCTCTACCCCCTTCCTCTCTCTCTGTGTTGTGGTTTTTTTTTTTGGTTTTTTTTTTTTTTTTTTATGCCTTGGGAGAAGTCCCGTGCCGCAGACCCTTCGCTGGCTGCGATGTGCTGTTGTGCTTGGAACAAGCCCCTGTTTAGGCTGTTGGTAGCAGTACCCCGGCTTCCCGCTCGCAAAGAGCAGCAGCCTGTTATCATCAGGCTCAGCATGACGGCGCCGGCCAGATGCGAACGCAGAACCCACCAAGGTATTAGCTAAAAATTAGGCAAGGCTGTTGATGCCAGTCTCCCAGATTTCATTTAAAAACCACGCCAGCTCGAGCCAGTCAGGCGGCAGCGGCGGAGGGTGTGCGGGAAGGTGGAGAAATGACAGCAAGTTCCCCGTGATTTATTTCTGCTTTGCCGAGCGGGTTCCCAGCTGAACGAGAGCAGGGGAAACTTGCATCTGTTCGACGGGCAGGCTCGTATCTCTCTGATAAGGCAGCAATTACACGGCCCAGCGAGGCTGCGTGACCAAAGGAGAGTTGGGCGAACCAGCCCATTGGATTTATCGACGGGTGTAGGTAGCTTTACCTTTCTGGCTGCTGCCTTTGCAAGTTCTCTGCAAACTTGTTGATTCTGATGGGTTTGAGCTCATCGATCCCAAATGGATGATGATCGATCCTTGGTGGATGCTGTCCAGCCTGGCGGATTGCTTTTGAATTGCTTGGCACTGCGGGCCTTTGCCTTTGGAGACTGTCTGGTCTATTTGTTACGGCAGTGGAAACTTTTTGAGGTGCTTGGGGTCAGGCTGTATGAATGGACTGGATGGTTGCTAGTATTACACATAAAAAAGGGGTGTGATCCAGTCCTGGAAAGGGCCCTTCACAAGAAGAGGCCAAAAGGTGCGTACTGTTTCTGTTTAGGGATAAGTGAAAGGAGGGAAACTGGGGGGACAATGAGAAATACTGAAAAGGTTAGAAAAGATGATCTCATTTAGCCAGTTTTTCAAAATTCATGAGTCAGAGTCACTCAATAAGGAAGCACAAAAGCAAAGAAGAAGATTTGAAACTGATAAGGAAATATTTTTAGACAACACTTAATTAACCCTGGGAACTTACTGCCACAAAATACCACTGAGCCCAAGAGATCAGCAGGATCCAAAACGGATTAGACATTTGTATGGATAACGAGAACTACATTAGACTAGATTAAAAAAAAAAAAAAAAAAAAAAGGGATGCAAACTCTCATGCTTCATGGCGTTGGGAAACAGCTAACTGATGAGGAGTAAGAAAAAACTTCCCCCATGGGCAGATCATCCCATGATGGTTCATTAAGGGGAGGTTCCTTGCGCAGTCCTGTGAGGCAGCTGGTCCGGGCCGCTGGCAGGGACAGGCACCGAGCGCGGCAGAACAATGGCCTGATCCGGCACCCGGCAATTCCTTTGTTCCTGCGCGGCATTGTTCTGCGTCAGAGCTCGGCCAGAGATACCTTTTACAAATAGAAAAGGGGGAAACCAAAGAGATTACAAGGAAACTATGTGAATACTACTCCTGACATAAATCTCTGCCTCTCGCGCACGCACGCACCCAGTGAATTAATAGGAACAAAGGAAAACGTCGCTGCTGGGATTGTTTACATAATATGAATTAAAAAGGGCCTGGGAATACCTTCAGCATGAATTAGCTGAATTTATTTTGACTAAATGTTTGTGAACCGTTTTTAGCCACATGTGCTGAATTTTATTGTGTCCAGGCACAGGCAAGCATACCTTGATGAGGAGCGAAATCCTAAAGGATTTGGGACAGCAGATCTGGTCCCTGGGGAGGTGGGAGATAAGAATGAGAGGTTGGACCAACAGTGGCAGAGAGCCCCCTGCCCTGTAGTTGGTTTGCCTTTAGCGTTAAGTGTTACAATAAAATGCACGCTTACCATGCTGTCATGACTTGGCAAGTTCAGCCTAGAAGTTCATGGACACTGACCCTTACATATTAAATATATAAATAATGTAAATAGATTTGCCCATTGGCATTAAGGGGGCAAACTTAAGCACCTAAGCCTCACACTTTTCATGCCACATAATTATTCACGTGTTGCCATTCACATAACTGGAGAACTAACAGTCCAAGGGGGAATGAAAATGACAACGGGAATATGTTTTCTGCAAAGCTGGAGAGTTTGCATTAACAATTTAGGATGCCAGCAAGGCTCTCTTTAATGTTTCATGAATTCTTTTGGCCCGCAGATTACAGCCCTTCACCTTTCCCACCATTTTGGCCACGTGGCCCTGCAGGCAGGTCTGTCACACAGGAGGGAAAGGTGAGCAGCGGGAGAAAACCCCGCGTGCCCAAGCACGGCCCCGGGGGGGGGAGTCTGTGTGTGTCCCCTCCACCAGGGCTGAAGAGGTGGGGAGCAAGCTGGGGGGGTGGCTGCAAAACCCTGAGGACTCCAGCAAAATGTCTTCAGTCGCAGGATCGGTTTTTGCTTGACTTTTCCGTGCCAACTTTAATAGATGTGAATTGATAATCGCTTTTAACTGGCAGGTTTCATTATCTGCAATTTCATTAAGAGCGATATCTGCTAAAGGACCACTGACTGTTTTTTTTATTTTTTGCTTAATGGGTTCAATTATATCTGTAGCAAACCTTGCCATTTTTTCCCCCACCAAACTTCATATTCTAGTCTATTACTCACTGTCTGTCTGGCCCCCATCGCGCTTTCACTGCAGATGTCATAACAGAAAAGAGATGAACAGGCAGCTCTTACTTCCCGATAAATTAATGTGCTGCAGTCTAATCCATATCCCAAATGATAAAGTTAACAACAGTTTGCAAGCCTGTCACATAATCTAAAAAATTCAGATGGATATTTTTCCCCCTCGTGTGGGAGGAAAAAGCTGTTTCGGGGATGAACAGTTATTAATACGTTCAGGCTGCAGCAGAATGTCATGGAAATGGCACAATTAATTCATCCGCCGCCTCAATCCAGTGGCGAAGCGCTTTTATTGGGAGCAACCTGTTCGGCAGGCTGCTGGCCGCAGCGCCGTTCCCGGGGCTGCCATAGCCCATCCTCCTTCCTTCGGCTGCTTGCTCCAGCTGGGCTCGGGCCCCTGCTCAGCTGCCAGCCTTTCGGGGCGAATTTCCGCCCCGCTCTTCGGGGTCAGTCACCTGCGGCTCTCCCACACTCCCCAGCATGTGGTTACTGGGACGTGGAAACGGGGCCTCGGCGAAGCCTGCTCTAAATCTGCCGTGCCGCTCCAGAAACCGCCGCGTGCGGCAGCCTCAGCGGCGCGCACTCCCTTTGCAAGGGGCAAATTAATTTGCGGGCTCGCGTGATAGATATCCCTAGACCTGCCGCTGTGCCACAGGCGGGGAGGGGTGGGCTTCCCGGCGTCTGCCTCCTGTGGGGTTTCACTGGGGAAAGCGGTGCGCAGAGCCCCTCTGTTCACACAGAGCGGCTCAGGTACGCGGGGCGAGCGTCCGAGGGATGGATGCTCAGCCGAGGGAAACTGGATTAGCGCCTTAAAAACTCATGGAGTTAAGCCAGTTTACACCAGCTGATGATCGGGCCCTTACTGCGTAAGTGCCTGCGGGAGCTAAATGTGCAAAAAGGGTTTGTTCGGATAAACTCTCCAAATGACGGGAAATTACCCTGATTTCTTGGTCTGGAATTCTTACAAGAAGAAAGTTTCCTGTAAGACTTTCCCTGTGTCTTTCTCCAGCTGTACCACATATAATGGGAAAAGGCTTTTATCCTAATATTTTTCAGCGATTTTAATCACAAGGCAGATGTGCAGAGGAATGAGGGGAAAAAAAATAAAGGCAATAATGAAAACCTTGCAAGTTTTCTGTGCTGCAAAGACATCAGCTGAGGTATAGCGGCATGGAAAGGGTGTGAGGGATGGAGAAATCTTTGTATCAAAGCTAAGTTGCATATTCTTGATTTCTGTGCTTTGTTTTGCTCTTCTTGCCAGTTCTACAGGTTATTATTATTTTTTCTTTTGCTGATGGTAGGCATGGCTGACATGAGACTTAGATCTAAAGTTTGCCTTGCTGGTGTTACACAGTAGCTCCCTTTTACTTCACCCTGCAACCCCGCTTCAAAATCTGGGCCGAGCACACTTTCAAGGTGCAAATATGTGGTGGGTAAGGAGAGAGGGGAGGTGGTCGGCGTCGGGGGTGTTAGCTGCACTTGCTGAGCTGGCGGACTGAGAAAACCAGAACAAAATGAGATGTCAGCTTGCTGCAGGACTCACTTGGGGATCTGGAGGAATACCACGGTGGGCAACAGCTTTTCCTGTGTGCTGGCTCCGGCATGGAGCAGACATGCTGTTCTGCAGCCCGCACAGCTGGCTGCTGAGCGTGTGGGCAGTGTGGGCCAAAACAACCTCCTCCAAACCTGCTTTTGAGGTTCTTCCTTCACTTTAGAGTCACCTTGGCTGGATGTGGGGAAGGTAAGGCCATGTGCAGGCTCCACCCCTCTCGCTCCCGTTTTGGCACGTCTGGCATCAGCGCTACCCTCACGCTCCGTCAGCATGGGAGTTTTCACCCAAAAAGCAAATGGGAGGCAGAGGTGTGTGGGGGGTCTGGGTGTCCCTTCAGAAAAGTGCTACACATGAATGACCAACGAATGTCTCCCTCGCTCAGAGCAGAGCAAGTATAAATGCAGAAACTATCTCACCATTATGGGACATATACCTAAACCTAACACAATGAAAACCACAGATCGTGACTTTAAGTATGTTTCCCTCTTTAGGAGGCAGTGACAGAGGCCACCCGTTGTTCAGGAGTTTAATGGTCCCTGGACAAGGACCCCGCAAACAGCCCCTTTTCCTCTTGGGTGGTTCTGATGCCAAATGGGGGAAGGCAAAGCTTATTCCTGAGGTTGACCTATTTCTGCTGAGCAGCTGTGAGCCAGGGTAATAATCCACTTATCTGGTGAGAAAACCACAGCAGCACCTTACGTACAGGCACTGTCTTGAAGAGCTCTGGTTTAGCAGCCCGTGGGTGGGTGCTGATGGCCTCCCCCAGCGACCCCCCCTCATCTGCCTGCAGTGTCCGAGATGAGTCTGTCCAAAAGATGGGGTGGTGTGGCCTACTGAAGCCTTTGCTTGAAATTTTACCTGGTGGTGGCTTTTATAGAAAGCTTTACAAAATACCCAGGACTGCAAAACTAACAAAAACTAGAATATGGCAGAATATTACAGGGAAAATCTGTCATTAAAACATATTCAGAGCATGACGACGCCTTCACCGATGAGTCATCAGAGAGAGCACTTTCTGATGCCTTAAAATTTGAAGATGGCAGTGGCTCAGGGATGAGCAGTGTTGCCACAGTCACACCTTGCGGCCTTGCTAGGTGGAGGGTGGTGAAACACGGGGCAGCCCTGGTGCCCAAATGCTGCTGATCAGCTGCAGCAATGTCACCAGGTCTGGTATCATGACGAAAGCATGATGCTGGAAGGAGAGATCTGTGCAGCTCTGGACAAGGTCACTTAGCTCTTTGGTCAAATGCCACTATGCTGCATTGCTGTCTTGGTTGGTTTCCTCACAAACTTCACATTAGGGGTGCTCCCGAGGTCAGAGCAGGTAACAGTTCTTCCTCCTTCAGGGCCTGGGTGGGAGAGCGGGGAGGTGGAGACCTGTGGTCTACGTGCTGCTGGAGGCTGCAGTGAGTAAGCTGTTCCTTACTGACCAGGGAATGCGTGCAGGGAAGGGACCTGCTCAAACCTACTGAGAAATCTCATTGCTACCACTACATAACTCACTTCGGTTCTCACATATTAGCAAATCTTTCCCATATCAGGAATGAGGTAACTCTCACTCACCCAGTTAGCCGTGTCTTCCAAGAGCCTTCCAGGCAAAGAGCGAGGTTCTCCACTGTGCAGGTCTGTGCTATTTGAATACTTTTGCTGAGCTTTCCCTGGCTAAAAATTACCTTACCCCAGGCGACTCCTGTGCCTGAGGGACCACGTAGCATTCTGCTGGGCACGCCAGTTGAGCACTGGCGGAGGGTTAAGACTAAGTCCTCTAGTAGGGTTGGTGACCTATGAAGAAGAAAGCAGGTGTATCTGAAAAGAGCATGGAGATTGTTATATTTTGTATTTCAAGACCCATATTACGATTTATTCAGGATACACTTGTACCTCTTCCCCGTCTTTTGTAAAAAAAAACAAACAAACCACAATGGCTATAGAGTAAGATACTGTCACAGGTTCTGGCCATCCACATTTTTTAAGTCCTTTGGGTGAAGACATTCCCAAACTGCCTGGGAATCATCTCACATAGGCCAGCTGATCTTCAGCTCTGTCCTTCTTGCTCAGAAAGATCCTTTCAGGCATTGTGGGATACCAGGACCTAATAGGCAGGGAAAAGCACTCTGCTGTCTTTTCCCTTACTGTGTTAGAGCATTTCTCCCTTCTGGAGAGAAGTGAAGTGGGATACTACACAGGCCACTTAGGCCATTAGGGTATTTGGATTTTGTGATATGCTCATTTTCTGTACTTATGTGCAACACAGGTTTGGTGGTGGTGGATTTTATCTATGTTCTTGACAACAAAAGAAAAAAAAAAAGGAAATTCACGATTGAAATGTCCTCTGTTCCCCCCTTCATCCCTACTTGTGGATGGCGTTGCTGTTTTGTAAATCTCAGTATTTAGAACAGATCCAGCTGTTAGTACTGAAGTCACAAAAACCAAAGCAGAGATGACTGCTTCAGACAGCTGATGAATTGGCAATGGCCAAAATTAAAAAGCTGCAAGTCACCAGACTGATGGGAAGATATTATGTGTAGGATCCAAAACTGTTGAATGTGAGCGCATTAAATAATACAATCAACCATTGTGAGGATTTCATAAAGATGGGCATGTTGCAAAAGAACATGTCTTTTGCAGAGAAATCCTTTATGAATACAAAACACGATTAAACAAATAGTTCCATGACCACCAGAAATAATGAAGCCTGGTTTCCAATAGCTCCTTCCTGCATGGATCCTCTGCCGGCTGAGAGACAGATCTCATTAGCTTTTCCCTCAGTTGGCACTAGTAAGTTCTTGCATCGTCCTGTCCATTTCTTTTCATAAAACTTATACAGAGACTTTTATTCTACCTCTTGGCTTGGTTGAACCGTGGTGACAGGCTCAAAAGCAACTGGGCAAGATGAAGGGACAGATAGGTCTAACTATGGGATTCCCCGATGTGTCCCTAGGAAATCAGACCGATCGTTGCTTGGGGATGCCCTTACCAGACCGTACAGTTGCTGCACCATGCCGTGGCTCTGCACTCTTCTGTGCCATCCCAGAGCAAACGGGATGTTTGGTGGCGAGGAAAGCTTACAACATACCCCTGTCCTGTTGTTGCACATAAAGTGAACCTGTCTTTGTACATCGATGGTGTCCATACTGTCAACATTTCTGAGACATTTAGAAAAGCGTGGAGGCTAGCCTGGTGACAGGTATCCCTTTAGGTCAATTTTTCAGGAGCATCAGGTGATATTTCCACCCCCTCATCTCCCACTGACAGAGAGCCTGGGTGCAGATATTACCCAGGGGCTTCAGCCTGGCTGCTCTTTTGTCTGCAGGACCCTGCATGGAAGAACCTTTCCGTAACAAATTCACATCACGCTCCAGCAGAGGAGAAAGAAGTAGGTTTCCTTTGTTTCTTGAAGCCAATAGGAGGGGCATGCCTACATCAGAGGGCAAATCCATTTTGCGAGCTGTCCGCAGGGTACTCCTCCAAATGCAGGAGGCTGCTGAGCTACAGAGGTTCTTCATCTGCAGCAGCCCTGGAGGAGCCCTTAGAGATCCTCTGGGGGCTCTGAAAGTTGCCTAGATTTCCCAGGATGGGAACTCAGGAAGATAAGCCGGCCTTTTAATCTTATTTTTTTAATTAAAGAGGTTGATGACATAAGCTATTCTGATTGCTGGTGATGAGTTGTGGACCAGTAAAAGATTGGATTCAAATTTGAGTCCTTTATAGCTCAGACCTATCTTTCTGGTCTCTGAAATGGTGTGTGCATTTTTATTTCTCACTTTCTTCAGGCACATAAAAGCATTTCACTCTGGAACACAGCAAGTACAACATGATGAGACCACATTGTTTCATCAGATGGAAACCTGTGTAATCTCAAGTGAAGTTAAAACAGACACAGAAGACCACATTTTCATTAATTTGTGAATAGACACATATTTTACAATGGTAGTTTGAGTTTGGAAGTGAGTGCCATCTGCAGTGTAGGGGCATCTTGTTAGCAGATGTTATTTGTCTGAGAGGCTGAACTTATTCTAATTACAATACTTTTATTTTTTTTACATTTGCAAGACGCTGAACAAATGTAGAGACACAGCTACTACTCTACAAGGAGAAAATTTTTTTATAGTTGAAAATACTGTATAAAGGCAAATCGTTATTTCTACTTTGCAGATAGATTTGCCCACAGAAGTGTGTGGTGGCAAGGTGATATTGGGAACCTGTTTATATAAGTAGCTATTTCCTAGTATTCTAGGGAATTCATGAATGCAAAGCATATAGATAAAATCCCACTCTGTGTGGGTGCACTTGTTGGGCAAAGTTGTCAGATGTCTGTTAAGAGGAAATAATGCTTGTATAGCAGGTTTTCACAGATGTAGTGTGTGAAAATTATTATTAAAGAATTTCTAAAACATTTCCAGCAGAATTAATAGGGTGTGATTTGTGAAATTATTATTTTGTGGCCAAAACCCAAAGAATGGCAGAATTTGAATTTAGCTATATAAGTGGTTTTCCTTCTGTGAGGCTTCTAGATTGTCCACAGTGAAGAAAAATATTTCAAGATGTTTGTCTTGATAGTTGAATGCACTAATCCAGGGACGTAAATAACAAAATACTGCAATGATATGGGACCGCTGTGGTCACTCCCGATGGAAATTGGTTCTGCCTGTTTCTACTTTGCTGTGTCAGGTTAAACCCACTCCTCCTCCCATTTGGCTCAGGCTGCTGAAACTCTTCTTCTTTGCTATGTTGGATATTTCTTGCTGGGGAAAGGCGACAGCCTACAGACCACAGTGGAGGGAGGAGTGGTTCAGGAGAGCTCTCTGCACACTGCCTGTCTTCTGTTTCCCAAGGAAATGGGAAGATGAACAGGATGCGGGGCTGTAACTCCTCCTCTGATGAAGAGCATCAGTTGAGGATTTTCCTGATTTACAGCTAAACAAATGGGCTTTTTACATTGCTGAAGTCTACTTTCAAACAGGTAATGCAGCGTACTGTTGGCAGAATACACGCTTTCAGCTCTTGGGCTACAGTAACCTTTGGGGCATGAATCAGGAGACACCTATTAGAGCTAGTGTTGCCACCACTCTCATATGCATTTCTTGCTGTAGTCAAAGTTTTAATTGCCACTTCTGTTTGTGAAGATGGGTTATTGGCTTCCACTTCAGAGTCTGGGGTTTTTATTGGGTGGTGGTGGTGGGGACATTGGTTTCTGTTCCTTTCAGTATTGAAGAAGGACCTCTGAAGTTAACCCAAATGCATCCTAAAGATGAAAAGAACAAAGAACACAAAGATCACAAAGATCACCTTTTTTTTTTTTTTTTGTAAACCAGTGCTGTGATTTTGCTGTGACTGATGGTTTTGAATGCTGGAGGTTGGCAAACAGGCGTCAATCTAAAAAAATATATAAAATAAGTAAATACAGCAAGCCTGATTAATACCCAAAGCATTTGTATTCCCAGACATACGCATAAACCTGCTCCACCCCGATTAATCAGGTCTGACTGTATGGTGTAATACTTACCATTTTTTAATTAAAATTGAGAGCTCTAACTGTCCAGAGTGCTACATGTGTGTTCTCTGAAAAATTACCGCGCAAGCAGAGGCCATTTTTTCCTACTCCTGCTACAATTTCATACTGAACTTTAAAGGCAATTTCAGGTGCAGCTGAATACTATCCATTATGTTTGCCTCTACTCCTAATCAGAGCAGCACAATCTGCCTCCAAAAACATTTGTTCTGAATGGCTGTTGTTTCTGAAAGCAGATGCTCTTGAAAATGTAACTGTCGATAGCTCCACTTACCAGTGTTTTCTTACGAAGAAATATTCCAGTTAAGGTTTACTTGGATTTAACTACATGCTTATGATCACGCTGGCGAGGTATAATATTTTTGCCTGTGTGCATGGAACAAATCAATAACCTTCTTCTTCACGACCCTGGTTTTGCTTTTGCTCCTGCCTGTATAAATCAGGAAGATCTCTGCTCAGATGAGTAGTTACACCTGGCTAAAATTGCGGGAGAGGAGACTCAATTCCTTTGTTTGAAGTAGAAGCAGGTTTTTGTACAGGGAGAGAATAAACAAGTACTTCATGGTTGCCTTCTCTCTGCGCTCTGTTTTTTTCCCTTTTTTATTATTTGAACAAATAGGATTTTACTCATATATTACGCTAAACCAATGACTCCATCTAGCTTCCCACAGCACACTTTTTATAGCAGAGAATACTCCTTTCTTGTCTTGCTGAAGCACATATTTTTACATGATTTGCACTGATAATATAACTCCACTGAGTAGCTTGATAGAATATATCACTCTTCACAGTCTAGCAGTCCCCCTCCTTAAATAATGGAAGTGGTAGACTCCTGGTAGGCTTGATTTTAAACATTTTAAATATATATAATGGTTTGCATACTGTGCAGTGATTTGTAAAATGTGAATGCCTACAAAAACCATGGTTACCAAGCATAACATTATCTTATTTTTACTTACACTACCAGTAAAACAGCTGGAGGTCTAAAATCATGGCCTGGCATTAAATGCATTACTACATTTTAACCATGCAGGATGAGGCTGTCCTTTCAATTGGGAGATAGAAAGAGAAAGAAAGTGTAGTGATTACTGGAAAATTAACACCTCCCATTTTAATAGACTGATTATACCAACAGCACTTAAACAGAAACCCTTCAATTGAAATGAATTGGAATTTTATCTATCTATCTAAAGAGTGAGAAAGGCACAAGTGGCTTTGAGCTACACAAATCGTAGTATCAATCTTCAGAGTGGAAATGGAGTATTAGTGGAAATGGAGCATTTTACTAATGGAAATTATGTCTTTTGTTTTAAGACTCACCTATATGACACCATTTAAATTTCTTTCTTTTTATTCTTGTCCTTGAAAAAAAGATCTGTATCAACAGCACTCCTCTAGTTTCCCTTTTCAAATCTTTTTAACACCCATAATTGTAATCGACTTGCAATGAATCAAGCAGTAAGCCATAAACCCAGGTCACCGCAGCACACCCACAAGGTTTGGGACTAGGTTTCCTCACCTCAGGTAGCGTTACCAAGCCATATCAGTAAACCTTCATGAAAGTGGTGTCAAAGAAGAACAATTTTGCTACTGTACTTGGTGCCTCAGAAATAACAACTAAATTATTCTTCCAAAAATATGCCTTTGTGGGCCTTACTGAGATGTTCAAACTCTCCTGGGATGTAGTTTCAGTGGGGGCTTTTGCCCGGTGGGACACTGATGGAAGGTGAGGTGCTGAGCCCTTGTGGGGCAAGGGAGTTACCCTGCTCCTGAAGAAAACCACCAATGAACAGGACACCTAGAAGATTACAAAAGTGGGCAACGTGGCACAGCACAAATCAGAAGTTTCTCATACTTAAAAAGATGTCCTTAAATGCATTCATTCATTAAAAGGTCCAGAAATGAACATTTCTCTCTGTTTCATCTGCTCTCATGCATCATGGTACCTCTTGGCAGAGTGTCTCCTCTTGGATCCAGAAGTGCACTCCACCAAAACTGTCCCACAGAGTTCCTGAATTCCTTAGATTTCAGGAGTCTGAGAACTATCAGCAAAGTGAAAGGGTCACTCGGCACCTGATCAATGTGAGTCCAATATCTGGTCAGCAATGCAGGTGCAGAGTGAAAACCGTCAGCACTTCTCAAATCAGCCCCAAGAAGCTACATACTCTTCCCCTAGGTAGAGCTTCCAACTATAAGCCCATTCATGGCACGTGGTGGCTGCAGTGGGAGTAAATAGCATTTGCGTGACTCCTCCAACCCCAATACAAGTATAAGGAAGGGTGGCCAGGACCCGATATGCTGCTTTCTTGCTCTGCCCATGCTGGGGAACAGTTGGTGAAACCTTGTGCTTGTGACATTAGGAGACCGGGATCTCATTCATCTGCCTGATAAAGGTTTGAACAAGGTACAGGGGGAATAAAAAGAGTTTGTTTCTTGTCTCATGACATGAGTTTTACATCAGTGGTATTACAGGCTGTGTTTACACAGGCAGCCGAGCCAGTTCTCAGACTCCACACAGTCCATTAAAACCAGCTTGTGCCTCCCCCTGCAAAGCCTCCTAGCTCGCTTGCCTGATGTGTGCCCAAAGGGCCGCACCAATTGCACACTCCCCACCTCCCTGCATGCCAGCACCCTCCAGGCATGAGTGCCCAAGCCCCCAGCTCCCCTGGGGTTCATGGGTTGGGGAAGGAGAGCCCTTCCCTTCTCCCAGGCTGCCAAACCAAAGTCAGGGAGGGAGAGAGGGAAGGATGGCTGTGGTATCGCCTGCCCTGGCTTCTCTGGTGTTGCCCTGGATGACTGTGCAAGCCCATTCTCCGGTGTGGACATGGTCATCCTGGGCACTGAAGACCTCCACTGTGTGCTTAAGGAGACAGGGTAGGAGCTTAGCCAGGGCGAACAGCAGAGCAGAGGCTCCCCAAGAGCAACGCTGACCTACCCCAGCCAAAAAGGGTCTCTTCTTGGAGACTTGACAGCACCTATACTTATTGCACAGATAGTGCAACGGGAAGGTTGTGGCGGCGATGGTATGGTGTCCTGGAGTCAAAAATTACTTGCTTACTTTGGGGAGGATCAGAGAAGGACACAGATTATACAACCAAAAAGAAGAATGCATCCAGTTAATAGCGCTGGCAAATAATGGAGGAAAAAAATCTGCACTTTTATTCAAAGAAGAAAATGAGCATTGTAGTAAATATGCAGACAATCCACACCAAGTACAAAACTGGTTTCTGTGTGTAAATGTGTGGTCTAGCTGCAATCGTTATGGAAGCTGTTTCAGCTTCAAATGAATGTAGTGTTTCTGAAATAGTTTAAACAGATGTAATGTGTCTATGCAAGGAAACAAAGGATGTAGTAAACAAGCAAAGATGTTGTCAATAGCTGAGCGAGAAGGATGCTGAATGTTTCATCAAAGGAGGACTAAACATGCAATATCTGATGTTGCACCTGCCCAGCGCTTGTGTTCGGTGGGTACAGGTTTGCTTCTCACAGAGAACGTCAGCCCTAAACACCCCGAAGTCAGGGGATGGGCACCTGCTTTTAGCAATTTCCAGCCATACCAATGGGAATGTGTTCCAAAGTAGGGATCAGCCACATGCCCTAAAAATGAAAAGCCTGTGCATTCAATGTGCTTCAGATGCACCTGTCCCTTTTCCTTACGACACCCTGCCTCAAAGGGAGAAGGTAGCTATCTGCGTTACAAAAGAGCTTGGTAGGGTGGCTGGGCTCTCCTGCCCTGGCTATCTCCCTTCGAGTTTCGCATGTGCTGGGAGTAGGTGTCACACACGGTGGGGAGGAAAGCTGCCCTCGCATAGGTCGAGCCAAACCCAGCGTGACCATCGGCGATACCTGAGTTTTGTGCTGTTTCCTCTGCTGCCAGCTTCCTTGGGCATCGGCTCAAACCCACAGTTGTGGCAAAGTTTAAGCTGCTTTTCCTAGCTGCACCTGAGTTTTCACTCTGCAGAGAAACACCATGTGAAAACAGCCTTGAGGAGAAGGACGTGGGGGTGTTGCTTGATGAGAAGCTGCACATGAGCCGACAATGTGCATTTGCAGCCCAGAAAGCCAACCATATCCTGCGCTGCATCAAAAGCAGCGTGGCCAGCAGGTCAAGGGAGGTGATTCTGCCCCTCTGCTCCACTTTGGTAAGAGCCCACCTGGAGTAATGTGTCCAGCTCTGTGGCCCCCAACATAAGAAGGACGTGGACCCGTTGGAACAAGGAGGGCCACAAAGATGATCAGAGGGCTGGAGCAACTCTCCTATGAGGGCAGGTTGAGAGAGTTGGGATTGTTCAGCCTGGAGAAGGCTCCAGGGAGATCTTATAACAGCCTTCCAGTACTTAAAGGGGGCCTACAGGAAAGATGGGGAGGGACTCTGTATTAGGGAGTGTAGCGATAGGAGGAGAGGTAATGGTTTTAAACTGGAAGAGGGTAGATTTAGATTAGATATTAGGAAGAAATTCTTTACTCTGAGGGTGGTGAGACACTGGAACAGATTGCCCAGAGAAGTTGTGGATGCCCCATCCCTGGAAGTGTTGAAGGCCAGGTTGGATGGGACTTTGAGCAGTGTGGTCTAGTGGGAAGTGTCCCTGTCCATGGCAGGAGGGTTGAACCTAGGCGATCTTTAAGGTCTCTTCCAACTCCAACCATTCTATGATTCTATGATTCTATGATTCTATGAAGGGGAGAGCAGGAGAGTAGGGTGGCCCCTTGTCCAGCCCCCTCCTTCTGCACTGTTTTTTGTACGGAGGTCGGTGTTTGCTCCCGGACCGAGGGTGGCAGTCCAGGCATAACTACTGCTCACCCGCCCTCTGTGTCCTGCCAGAGGAGCCAGAGAATCCTCCTGCTCCTTGAATCACGCTGCCAGCACCAGGAAATCCCAGGGCTCACGCCTTCGGCACAGCTGCATGGGAGGTGAAGTCAGTGCAGCAAGCAAAGCACAGCATTTTACTTTTAGAACAGAAAAAAAATCCTACAAACACGCACTGTGGTACCATTAATGTTGCAGGACTTGCTAATTACTTACACGTTCCTGACTTACAAGCATGTGATTATTTGTAGCCTTTGCTTTTCACTGGTGTTATTTTTGCACTTTTATTTTTTTTAGGGTGACAAAGAAGAACCTCAGCTTACTGTCTGCTGCCAATTAGCTGTTTAGTCCTTGACCTACAATTGAAAGGCTTGTGTGACTTAGAAAGTCCTGCAGACATTGCCAGAGGAACCTCAACAGCTTCTCTCTCCATACCTAGTGGGGATACGGATTTACAAACACACTTTAAGGAGTTTAGTCTGAGGCTGAGCAGTTGGCTGCATTTAAAAGCTCAGCTCCCTGCTCTGTAAATCCAAAAGATTTCATAGGTTCCTTCTCTTCAAGTTTCCACAGAAGAGCTTGTAAATGCCTTGGACCAAATAGCTGTGCAGTTAATGAACTGTGCATACACAGGCACTATGTCCAGCTATGAATTCACACTTAATAGTTTAACAAACGTGTCTGGCTTCATATGTTTTTCATTCTTTTTAAAATAGTGATAGGCTTGTCAATTAAATCCATCTTTAAAATAGATTTTACCAAACATATGTACAGCCCACTGAGATTCATTTAATGTTATCTTTCCAACATGATTTTCCACGAGAAATAAACAACCCAATATTCTATTACGATCAGTGGATATTTTTTTTTCAACTTCCCTAAGTACCAAACATCTGACACGATGCTGTAAAACCCTCTGGAGAAATTTTTCTTTTACGGAGAGACCAGTGTGAAAACTTTCAGTCTGAAATGCAAATAAGGCTAGATTTTCAAAATCCTATGCTGCTTCCTCCATTTCTGGATTTCAACCCCAGATACCCAAAGTATGGTTTTTCAGGGATGCTGAGCAAACATAACTCTCATGGACTCCGGCCAGAATTTTTCCCGTTTGCCACTGCTGCAAATCATGCTCGCATTGCTAAGAGGACTAGAGAGCATTTCTTGAACAGTTTTTACTTGCAATATTTCCTTACTGTGGAAATAGGCTTAAGTGATACTTGACTTGGCATTCAGTCACAGATGACACAGCTCATAAAGCTGAAAAAAGAAGCAAAACTCAGGTGGTGAAAATTCACCTCAGTGCGTGAGAAAGAGAGGAGGGGGATAGTTTGTGAGTGAAACCTTCACTCTTTGAAAAGGACACAGATGGTTTGCATCTACTGGCATGAATATTACAAGCTTCAGGTGTCCCAAAATGCTGTGAAAAGCAACGTTAGAAATTGGTGGCAAATAATATGTCCAAAGGTATCCAGGAAAACAACGGCTTTTGCCTCAGCTACAGGTAATTTGGGGAAGCCTTCCCAGACTTGCCTTTTTTAAAGAAAAAACTCTTTGCTGAACATGAGGAGCATGAAGAGAAGCTCGTTAAGTTATAAAATGCTACACGTCTGAAAGTATTTTTACTGTTTAGTTTCAATATTGCTGGATCATGCCCCACTTAGCACCTCCCCAAACCTGCCCCCCTCCATTCCTTTCTATAACTTTTAATCAGATCCTTCGTTTCCCCCAAGCAGTCAGTCCTTAATTACATTTCACAGACACAGCAATGCAGCACAAGCTGGTCAAAACAGCTGTGGGAAAGATTCTGCTTTGAAGGAAATATTACTGGTGAGGATTTTTTTGCGGCCAAATGGAGTTTCCCTTCATTAGTAACACAGTATCTTCTATCTCCTCCCAGTCAGTTTCCATATGCACAAGTAGGCAACATTTCTTCCTAGACATAGTGGTTTCTGCTGCAGTTTTCTGCGTTTTCAATTTTGTGAGCCAATGTTCAAACATGGATGTTTATTGCTACGATTCTGAAGACCATAGTGGGACATTTGGTACCCAAATATCGCTGAAAGGTCTCGGTGTCTCACTTAAAAGTCTCTCACTTAAATTTACCAATATATATTCTTCTACGAGAGCAAAACATTCACAAAGATAGAAGCTCATAAATCTTAATTTAGACTTTTCAAAAGCTTCCAACACCCAGCGACTCTCACTTCGGGCAAGGAAAATACCAAGAGTCCTACACGTAGGTTGCAAGGCATCCTATGGCCATATTTCACCGTGGTCTTTTTCAGGGTTCCCCCATCTATCCCTGATACTGTTTTTTCAAAGTATTGCTACTAGTTGACTTGTGGCTGTATGGGCTCTTATGACAGTTCATTCTAGTTAGCCTTGGAAACTTGTTTGACCCGAGCTCAACCACCAAGCTCTAGGTGGCATTGGCTTGAATTTGCTGCATTATGAATTCGTCCCAGAAGACACGCAGAGGGCGTTTGTAAGCATTTTCCCAGCAAACAATGCAAGGTGTTATTATCCTCTCATGCCAGCTTTACTGTGGTGTAAGTCTGTTTACTTGCATGGGGTTATTTGTCATTTACACGGCTACAAGAGTATACTGCAAGACCCTAAGGATTAAGGGTTCATGAGACAACGCAGAATAAACTGCTCACATTGAATCACAGGAGTGTGATTGCTGAGCTAACATTTGCAAAGCATCCTTTCTTAGCAAAACTGATTTTTTCTCTCTATGAAATAATTTCCTATAGCAGAACTCTGATATGTAAAGAAACGCATTTCCTAATTTGTGTTTGTTAAAATGTTCTTTTCACATTTCTTTTATGTTTCTGTTATTAGATTTTTTATTGGATGTTAATGGATGTTATTCGGCTCTCAAGGGATCCTGGACATTTTCGCAAGTAACTTACGCAGTCTCTGAGATCTGCAGATCCTATTTTGTTCTCATGATGCTCACTTCTTATTATTCTTTTTCACTTTTTATCATGTAGCATTGTAAGTACATTAAATTAGTAATGAAAAATGAAACCACAGGAGTCCACTGTATTCTAGATAATGACTGATAAGTCTTCTCACTTGTCTGTGTTACATTACAGTGTCATAACTTTCTTTTATATCCAATAATATTTTTCATTACTGCACCATACACAGCACAGAACTGTAGGGGTTTGTTCAGATTCTAACAATATTTTCCTTAAGTAAATCCATATCTAATAACAGCATTTATTTTCTCTTTCTTTTTTATGCTGTGTACTGGAAGGTAACACACTGATTTCTCTTAGACCTCATATTGGTTTTACAGGTGCTCAAAGATGTCATCAACAGATATTAAAGAAGATACATCAGAAAATAGAAGAGGCCAAGGTGCAGTACCACTCAGGGGCTACAAAATCTTTAGCTCTGTGCCCTGGTGTCAAGGGGATTAAATATGAATCTTACAGTAAAGAATAGATGGGGGGTCAGTGACTTAGAGCTGAGATCCTCCCCAGGTGTGTGTGTAGAGGCTGCCCAGGTGACAGCCACAGCTGTCTCCCATCTAGTGCAATCAGCTGCTGCACTTAAGGCAGAACCCGTGGCTAGTTAGTGTTTTGGGTTCCCCTTTTGCTTCCTTCAGGACTGCTTGTTGATTATTTTGTGCCTTGGTACAGGACTGTTGCTTTCTTCTCCTTGGTGGTGTCCCTGCTTGCCTGGGCAACCTTTGCTTTGGTGACTTGCAGCAGAACTGAGCTGAACTCTGCAGTAGAGCTCTGTGGTGGCTGTAGGGTGCGCTTATATCCTCAGTGCATCGTTTCTGGAAGCAAGCATGGTCTGTGTTACTCCCTGTCTGGAGAAAGTCTTGTAGTTACTGGAGTAAACAGGAGTCCATAAACTGCTCAGAGCCTTCAAGTCTCAAGGGCTCCTTCCTATCTGAAAGCTGTGCATTAAAAAACGCTGTGGTGGAGCACAGGGACATCCTTCAGAGGTTGGCTTGCTGGAGCTTCAAAGTTGCGTGGTGAGTAACTTTTAATTTCTTGTATGTGATTGTATGAGGTATTCCCACACAGATAGCATGTGAGAGCTGTGTGTTTCCTCCTGTAGGGATGAAATGGGGGAAACGCAAAGAGTGTGTGCAGGGAACCTCCTGCCTTCACCAAAGTGGAGCTGTGGAAAAGCTGAATTTCTTGAGAACTAAAAAAGCATTTAGTGGTTGATGTAGCTAAAACAGTAATTTGCTTAGTATATTCACTATCAAATATTTTTATTTCTGATAATCTCTATTGCTCCTTAACTGAATTTTGTTGTGAAATTGAAAATTCTGGAACTGCTTTAAAGGTGTTTCTGTAGCCTAGCAATACAAGTTGTCCCTTTGGGGATTTCTCTCTTCCCTGGGGCCTGTCCCTGGGCCACGTGAGGATAACGGGAATGCTGCCATGGAGCTATAAACTGTGGGATTTAATTTCTTCGAGTCTGAATGGTACCGAGCCCAACTTCCACTTCTAGGTAACCACCAGGCTACTAAGTAACAGTTAAAAAAAAAAAAAAAAAACAAAAACAAAAAACCCAAAAAAAACCAAACCAAAAAAACCCCCCCCACACAAAGCCCTAACAACAAACATCCCGTTAAGTCCCCCTTTTTGCCAGAGTTTAAGTGAACAGTCCCCCTCCCAACCCTGCAGCAGGGTGATGGGCTGGAGGTGGGGCCGTGTGTGTGCTGGAGGTCATTGGTGGCCTTGGTCCCTGGTCGGCAGGTTGTACGTTGGCACAAAAAACAAACTGGAGGGACGGGAGGTCTCAAGCGAAGTTTCTCACCTTTGCACGCGTCTTATTTCTCTCTCTGTCTGCCGGTGGCTTATTTTGCAAAGAGACAGCATGAAGCAGAGGACAGTTGTTGGTGGCTGAAGACTTCTGCTTGTTGTGCACGGGGCCAAGGACCCAACTGTGGTTTACATAAGTACCTGCCAGTGCTTATGGTTATGTAAAGCAGGGATGAATATCTAAACCCAGGATCAAAAGCCTCCTACGCATGAATGAGTCCGTTAAGGGGGAAAGAAAACTAGGCAGAGCCATGTCAGTGAAAGCACGGATGGCTTCACATTGTGGTTTGCGGAAGAGCTGAGAGTAAAGACAAACACTGAAAACATACGGTATTTCTTAAACACTAGGTCTGGGGGTAAAGTGATCCTGGAAGAAAGATTCCACGCACACAGGCGCAGAAAAATGCACAAAATTGCAGGGAGATGGCAGGCAGGATTTTGAGGATGGTTTTAATGAAAGAGAAGGAGGAACTATTGTTCAATGGGCAGTGACTCAAATTGCCTAAGCGCACCACATGTGCTGCAGGCGGCAGGCAAAAGGACAAGTGGTCTGTTAGGCCTCTCCTATGGCAGGCTCAGCTCCAGTCCTGCTGGATGAATGAAAAAGGTGAGTTAATTATCTGAAGCGGGGGGGAGAAACATCCTTCTCCAGAAGAGTTTCTATTTTTTGGAATGCCTCCACTGACTTCAGATGGTTTGGGAATGAAAACTGCTGTGCTCAGAAAAGTCCTGGGCATGCTCGTTGCAGCAGGTGTGGGTTATCCGTTTCCTCCTGGAGAGGTGGCATGGGAGACAGCCTGATGTGAGGGGCTGGTGCCTTCTCCTGCCACTGATCAGACTGAGAGGTGTGAGACGCGTTTTTTACTGCACACAGCTAGTTCTTCCTCCTACGAAAAGGGGTTGCAGGGGTAGTCCGTTGATAGAGGTGCAAAAAGCTGTCTTTGCTCCAAGTGATGTGCCTGTGCCTGACTGGTCTCTGCAACCTGGGTAGTGGCTCCCTGCCTGCCTGGGGGTGACTCTTGTATGTTTGCAGATGGAGAAATACTGCTGTTGGTGCACTGTGTTTAGGGAAAAAGAATATCTGAGTATTGCATACAAAGGAGGAGCTGTGATCTCAAATGATTTGTTTATGACTGCATAAACCAAAATGGAGGTAGGATGTGTTGGTGACTTCTTTTTACAGTGCTGGTAGTCGTGGATTATAGCTGACCCTCCCTGGTGCTGGCTGTGGGCCACAGGGAGCAATTAAAATATCAGGGCAGTTCTCGTTATGTGGCAAGCATGTCCTTTCTCACCACTGTCCTCCCTGACCGGCTGCCTTTGGTCCCCAACCTGACTTACACCTCTGCCTCCTCCTTGAGTTGCCATCCTATGCAAAATGCCCCCAGAAGCACTTGTCTTCCCGTACCTCCCCTGAGGAACTTCATCCCCTGACACCAACGGAGATTTCAGCTGTGAGAAAGCTAGGATTTCTGTACGTCTGCTGCGAGGGCCAGAAACCACCCAAATTACTAAACTTTCCAATATGGCCCCTCTAATAGCATTTATACACAGTAAAATGCCTTATTACAAATGAAGATTTTAATTCTAAGCTTAGCTTGATAGAATGTAATTTAAAGCCATTTAGGATGGCTTAGCCTTCAAAGCAAACTCAAGATTGTTTAATTAGTCATGCAAGCCGCTGAACGCTACCCATAACACAAAACAACTAAAGTATGTATTAGTTTTAGAGCTAAGTTAAGCCTTGCTTGTTCTAAATTTTCAATAAAGTGCATCAAGTGTTAAGCACATCTTGCTTTTTCCTAATCTTCCAATGCTCAGTAAATTTTATCTGTGAATAAAAGCATAACCCAAGTGTTGCAAGACGTAGAATGAAAACGAAATTGAATCAGTTTTTGTATGCATTAGAGGAAACAGTAGCAGTGCTTGGGATGTTCCAAGGTTTTTTGTTCGTTTATTTTTTTTAAACAGTCTTCAAAACAAATGCAAACCAGTCAAGGCTTTGTATAGTGGCTTCTGAATGTCTTCTTTTTTTTTTTTTTTTTTTCCCCATTTGCTAAACTTTCTGAAACAAGGTGTGCTAAGAAACAAAGTCCAAGTAAGTAGGCCTGTAGAAGTTACAAAACGGAGCGAGGAATAGATTTGTGTGGTGCAGAAAGAAAAAACGGTTTAAATAGGAACCATTTCAGATGGAGTCAATACATAGACAGTTTAGGGTTGTGGAGTTTCTTACTGCTTGTTTGTAGTATTTGGATCCATGAATGTCTGACTGGGATCAGGAGCGTTGCTTAGAACTGGGTTATCCCCAGTTTATAGAAGCAAAGTCCCAGGGCTCTGACTTGGGGGTGGGGGGGGCTGGGGTACAAGCTGATTTTGTACATGAAGAAGGGTTGGTGTTGGGTTTGATCTGGGGTTTCTGTAGCCTGTGATGGGGTACTGTTTGGAGAGCTGTCTGGGATTTGTTACGAGGACAGGTCTTAACCATGACTCCAGGACTGACCAGTCTTGAAATATATCCAGCTAGAAGCCTCTCCCAAATAGCAATGTTTTGTGTTTAGATGTGGTGCTGGATATCCATTGATATCAGACAAGCGAATGGAAAAAGAGCAGGGAAAGATAGACTGAGAACTAGCCTGAGCGTATGTAACCTCTGGAAGCATGTGCAGCTGGGAGTAATGACTCTTCGTGCAAAACTGACGTTATTGGATGGGTTTAGACCTATCCAGAAGGGTTTGACTCTTCTGCCTCTGAACTTCAACCTTGCAGGAGAGCATGCAATGCTTCTGTGGTACTGGGAACACAAAGGGTCGTAGCTCAAGTCATGCCAAGGTAGGATTTAGCCATTGTACGTCTCTTTGATCTGCAAAGTGCTTGACTTGTTACCAGAGATCCTGAGTCTGGGTTATAGTATGTCTCTGCATTTGCTTTTGTAGAGAGAAACCTCTCCCCCTTCAAATCTGGGAGAAGTCTTCCCAGAAGTACTGGAGACAAGGTGTCACCCATATGACTTCTATTCTGGGGTGCCTCAAATCAACCAGTGAGCTGAAATTGTGGCAGTAATGCTTTCCAAATATTCTGTTACCAGTGAAAAAAGAATGAGTATTAGTGGTTTTACTAACTACTTATGATTTTTTTTTCAATGCCTCAGATATTTTCTTGGTCACAGCAGTGAGCTTTTTACAGGTGAAATGCTTTCTGGATTCTGTTGAAGTTTTTGATGAATTATGTTCCCACCACCAGTAACAACAGCAGGAAATGCATTATTTTCCTCCATGAAAATCAAGCCTAAAATAACAAATATCCTGTAACAAATTAGCTGCATCATTGAGAGTGTATTTGTGGTTGATGTTTGGAATCGGTACTTCTGCTTTTATGACTTTTTTTCAGGATGGTGATAAAATGGAACCGCTAGACAACTGTTGTAGGTATTTGTTCCCTGCTTTCATAACTATCCTATTCTAGTTCTCCTTCTTCCAATAGTAAAAAACCAAACAAACAAAACAAATACAAACAAAACAAACCAAAAAAACCCCAAACCCAACACCTTTTGTATTGGTCTATGGAAAGAGGAAGTATAAAATGGCTATTGTAGAAGAAGACGCTAATGTTATATAAAGAACAGTTTACCTATGGGAAGAAACAAGTGCAGCCTTAAGCAGCAGAGTAGTTTTAGAAACAATGTGCTTGTGACACGTGTGCAAAATATACGGACAAGTCATTTGGCTCACTGGGATGCTTGTGCTGGCTTGTTCTGGTCAGGATTTGGGTACTACCAAAAGCTCGGGGTTGATCCTGACTTCAGGGGCACGCCTGCACTGCTCTGGGGGCTTTTAGAGCCTTTGGGTTGTGAAATAAGCCCTGGTTAAGCCAAGACCTTCCTGTTCAGGTTGCCTGAGGCTCTGGTAGTCCAGAGTACCTGCCCATGGAGCATCCTTCCCAAGAAAAGAGGGCTCTGCTAGGACAGTGCCTGTGACTGGGCAGAGTTTACTCAAACCTGTGACATCTCATGGAAAGGCCGGATCTGGTGAGGTGGAGTTTTCTGACACAAGCGTTCAGAAAATCCACTGTTGTCTCTGCCTTGGAGGGATAACTGCAAAACAAAGGCTTGGGAGGTTGTTGGGTATCTTTTGATAAGGCGCTCCTCTATAAGGACAAAAGTGTTATAAATCTATTGCTTGTTGATTTCCTGTCATGTGAAATGTTAGTTTCTGTGGTGAATGAGAGAAACTTTTACACGTTATCAGTCTTTAAGTTACTCTGCCCTAAGGCTTAGGTAATTTAACTTCATCCCCTTTCAAAGTTGTTTTTTTTTTCTTCTTGTTTTTAAACTTGAAACTTAAGGGGGGAAAAAAACCCAAACCTTTCCAAATCTGCCCCCACTCCCTCAGGTGATGCTCTTCTGAAGTGTAAATGCTCAATTATGCAAAGATAAGAACATGAGAAACTTTGGAAAGCAAAAAAAGGTTACTTTGATTAATGAGTAAAGCTGTGTTAATAATGGATTTTTAGTCTCATCGCCAAACCAAGGAAGGGATGGGGGAAGGGAAATCATCTAATCTAACCAGAAGTAGCACTTGCAAAAAGCCAGAAGTAACACCAGGGATGGAGGAGAAATGCAGGTGGCTGGGGATCCTCTTCGTTTCCTGAGTCTCTTCTGGTCTTTTCCCATCCTTCTTGTAGGAAGAGGGATTCGGTGATAACAGATGCATGCAAGGAGGTGGTGCAATCACTGTCAGGGTAGGAGGCTGGACAGGGTTGCTATTCTTTCCTGCCAGGAGAGGTGGAGGAGGTCGGGGCTGCTCTTCCTCTAGGGGCTGTGGCCAGTTTCTGTACCAAACACCATGCACAATTTTAGGCTGAGCTGCGCATGTGTTGCTCCAAACAAGGCATGCTGCTGGCTGCATTTTTCCCAGTTCAAGTGCTAAAAGGGAATATTTTGAAAGGTGTTATTTAGGGGACAAAAAAATGTGGGGAAGAGGTAACGTTCTTGCTAACTTCGGCTCTTCTGTACCATCCACCACACCTTAAAAGCATGCGTGTGTAGGCATGCCCCAGGGGATCCTTATGTACAGAAACATATATGTGTAAAAAAAAAAAAAAAAAAAATTTGATTTGGCCACCTTGACCACTTCTGGCTGCCTCTAAGGCTGTTAATCTAACATAAGCATTTTTATTTTCAGCATTTATTTCCTAATCGCTTATTTTCATGTTAAGTAGCGTGATCTAAACTCTGATATCAACTAGATACTGGAATTAAACATACTTTCAGTGTAATACCTACCAGGCTTATCTAGCAGCTTTCTGGTAATAAGATTATTTTGGTCATGAAAAGTAATAATTTCTTTAGAGCAAGCGAAAGCTACAGAGTTTTTGTAGTTTAGAGAACACAAATTATGCTCTCAACATGCAAGTATGGGATACTTCTAGAGTCTGGTATTTGAGCTAGGACCATTTATCATGCTGTCAGCTTCAGGTCTGAGCAGATTAAGTGTGGGGTGTAACGCTGAGACATTAAGGCTGAAGAAGTCTCCTTCCAGGGCTGCAACAAGAATTTGTGTTTCCCGGTGCTAAGTGTCTCCTCCCTCCCCGACTAGTCTTTACGGATGGTTTTACTATTTGCCGTGATTCTTTCTTGCTCATCCTTCTGTCTTTCTAGGTTTCTCTTCAGATTATCTCTTTGTTTGATTACATTGTAGAGTGTACAAGCACCTCCTCTTATTTGTTTCTGTCTTATAACTGATATCCTGCATAACTTTGTTTTTTGGTGTAGTTTGTCCTGCATAAGTTAAGTTTTGTTTGTTAGATGTCACTGGTGAAGGAGGTTAATTGCAGAAATACCACAATACATAAATGAAACACAAGTATCTTCAAGTGCCTGGCTCTTTATGTGCAACTGTTTAACTCATTATCAGCATGGTGTTTTTGATTTTTTTTTTTCTTTAAAAACATTTTCAATTTAATTACAATGGACGTGGCATTTTCTAAGCTTTAGAAAACTGCATCTGTTATCCTTATGTAAAGTCATCCATACTAAGGAGGCCTGTATTAAGGATACCCTGTTTGTGTTCAGTTCAGCCACTGAAGCCTAACAGCATTCAATTTAATACATGAGCTGTTCAAAATGCCGCGTGCATCATTTGAGGCGTGCCTTTCACAGACCCCACCATCCTACAGCGTGTTCTTTGTTCTGTGGGATCCTCGTCACTGGCTTTGCAGGTTTGAAATCCCTTAAGAGAGAAAATTGCCGCATGTCAGAGTTTAAATTGATTTTTAAATCAGTCTCTTGATGTGCGCAAACTAACCACTCGCTTCTCCAGGCAAAGGACCTGATGGTTATCACTTTCTCAATTACATATCAGTGAGAGTACACTCAGTTAAGTGAAGTTGATTTTGATTCTTGGGCCCAGAGAAACAAAGATAATTTTAGCTTGTAGCAGCCTGTTGACCATAATGCTCAGACACTTCAGTTACAAAGATTGGTTCTGGACTGAAATTTCCTCTAGATGCTGCAAAGGTGGAGACCGAGGGACTGAATCTGTTTGAAAGCGTGCTGAAAAGCTCAGAGCTCTCCAAATACTGCAATGGCTTTGTCCCCAAGTAATTCACAATAGAGATTAAACACCAAAGGACCAGGTATTTAAGACTGTATAAATACCTAACGTTTTTTTGGTGTTTAATGCCTAAATAAATCAATCTTATTGTGTCTGTGTCCCTTTTTGAGAATTTTTTTTGACGGTGCCTTGTGAGCTTTGAAAAAATGTTGCACTCCAAACTTGGAGGTACTTTTGTTGAGGGGTTTGACTGAATCCTGTGATCATCTGTTCTTTGTCTTTTCCCCCTCTTCCAATAACTAGCCCCCCCCCCCCCCTTCAAACCCTTCATCAAAGAACCTGATGGGCTCCATGAAATGTGGTTTAGGTTTGTGTTTAGACACTTTGTAAGTGCTTGGGTGCCTGAGACAGCTGTGCAATGGGAGCTGCCTTCCAGCAGGAAGGGCTTGAAGTACCCTACTTATGTCTTAGCAAAACATGAATAATATATATTCATATGTCAAAAATATGTCAACATATTTTTTTTATAAGCCAAGGTACAGTTTTTTTTACAGTTTCATATAAAGAATGCTCACAAAGCATTCAATAGGGGGGACTCTCTAATGGGCTTTTACTGCTCTGCAAGGAAAGAACATAAAATCACGAAGGAGAAATTTTGAAATGCTTAAAAATAATTAAAGTAAAGCATTGTTCAGCATTATTAAGCTGCATACTGAAAAAGCAAAAGCCCCCCAACCCTGCTTTATGTCTTCTGAGTTTTCTGGGAATATGAAATAGCGCAGTACCTCTAGAAGTGTCTTTTAGTGGCAACAGAAAACTCAATTAAAATGTTATATGGAGGGTGCTTGTCTCATCAGTGTGTTGGGAGTGAAGCTTAGAATAAAGTAAATGTTTTCATCTATTCCAGTAATCTGAATAATGCGCAGCCCTCTGAATTAATAGGCAGGAATTCAATCAAATTATTCTGTTAACTTTATAAACCTCAGAAAGCTGTGGCTTGAGTGGATAAGGAATGTCAGCAGAGCTTGAGTGGCACTTAGCAATGTACAATCAATTTGGAAATGTGTGTTTAAAGGGCAGTAAACTTACTGCATGCAACATAGTTCATTTTTCTGGAGCAGGTTTGTGTCTTTGGAGGAGGTGTAAAACTGAAGTTCTGAGTAGTAGTAATTCTGCTTGGGCTTTTCCTGTGACACCAGTGTGGGATCTACCTGTATTTTTATGATGATGTCTGTTTAAGGCTTTCTTCACTTTATTAAACTGCTGCTGCACTTCAAGTGATATAGGGTTTACATGTCATTTCACAAACACTGAGATTCCTTGAGATATGTGATGCTATTTATAGTCCCAAAGTCGTTGGTTATTAGCTGTAATTATTTAATGAATGAAGCGATAGTCGCCTGAAAGTATTGAAATAGAGGGTGATCAACAATAGCATAGTGATAAACAAGTGAATGCAATTTGTTAAGATCAGGGAGCTGAAGATCTTGTAGATATGAGGCCACTGGAATTTAGCTCATTTGTATATCTCCTCCCAGTAAGGTTTTAATTTTCTGATGCCCTTTTGTCATGTTTGATAATATCTTGAAAGCAGGACTCTGGTATGGCCTGACTGGTAAAGCAAAGCAAGACTATTGATTTCTCTTGAACACTAGGGTGTGTTTCTGGCCACCTGAAGCATTTGAGTAACTTTCAGCATCTGAACAGGTAGCTAAGGCCAGGGGCTGGGTTTGCCCTCGAGCGCTCTTTTGACCTTGCAAGACCAAGCCCTCAGTGCGAGCTTTTAAATAAAGCTGCCAAAAGCTCATTTCTTGGACCTTGGCAATACATACAGTCTCAGGATGGAGGTCAGGCTGCAGTACATGTAGGCTCATGATGGAGAGGTTTAGCAGCAGAGCGGGTAAGCCTTCTGCTGCATGACCTGAAGTAGGTGACCCTGCTGTTACCTGCCTACCCTCAGTTCCACCAGTGTCTGGCAGGTGCGGGGTGAAAATGCATAAATGTAAAGGATAAGCCAAACTGAATGCAATGCATGAAAGTTCACGGGCCAACTGTACATTTAGGAGTGTCACGGTTTCCTATTAAAAGGTGAAGTCAGGGTAGGGTGCTGTGAGTTTGCCTTTAGATTTTACCCGCAGACAAGCGATCTGAAAAATGTCAGAGGCTTTGTAGCTAATCTGTGAATAAGTGTTCCCTGCAATTTTGGGGTTGGAAAGCTCAGGGTAGATTATTTTGTACTCTGTCTATAAGGATGACTTATGCTAACCAACTTTTTGTTGTCTAAGATATGATAATGTCTTTTATATTATCATACAACCTCTAAAGAAAAAGCATTTTTCAGGGGTAACTTTTAGGTAGCAGTGAATGCTAACTTAAATATTAGCTCACAAAACTGTTAGCAGGTTTAATAACTGCTTGGTCATGAAGTTGTTGCTTATGCATCATCTTATGGATTCCAACAGTAGCGACAAGAGGTATTTAGGCTCTTTACAACCATGTTGCATGTAGTGATTGGTCAAGGAAGCCAGAAAACTCATTTCTATTGAAAGTGTAGTCAAAATGCACCTTTGCTGTCTGAAATGCCGAGGAAGACCTCGGTGAACAGAGTGCTTCTTGAAGATGAAATATCTGGGTACTGTGAATGCAACAGAAGCACTAAATGTTGGCTAAATGGGAGGAAAATCCATATTGCTGTGTTCACCAGACTGGTGCCAGCCAAGTTTGAAGAGTTCTGTCTTGTACCATGCAGTTTCTTTTCTATAGTGATTTTTTTCCTGTAACTCTTCATACAGTGCCACTTGACATCTTATTGATTTCATCCTGTATGTATTAATTTGGGGTACTTTAGGACACACTTATCCCAGACTTGTACTCAGATCTAGTACACTGACTACAGACTTGCACAGCTTCAAGCATGAGTGGATTCAGTTACAGGATTTCAAACTACTCTTGATTAGATCTAGGCTAATTTCACTCTTGATTAACTGTAGACAGTAAAAACAAGATGATAGACCAAAGGGCTTTGTAAGGTAAACATTGAGCATTGCTGCTGTGCAGAGGTATGAACCCCTGAGATGTACAAAAGGCAGTGTGGCACTGTTTCTTTACCTGGGGCTGCTTAGTCCATTTGCCCTTGCTTGGGGTTGCAAGTAAAGTTTCCCTAGAGTTTTGCACCAGCAAGGTAGGTTAGAGGAACCCAATACCAGCATGAACTAATGCTGGTCTGGAGCAGGGAACAGAGGGGTCAAATGGTGCTGGGATGAAGGACAAGGGTAGGAAACTTAAACAGGACAGTGAGAAGTGGGGGGAGATGACCTAGCACATGTGACACCCCTTGTCCAGCAAGGAAAAAGCATAAAAATTGGTTCAGGTCCTGGAAGAAGTCTTTCTCCAGCACAATTAACTCGGGATTTCTTTTAGCTTGTGGTTTGCTGTTCTTCTACAACTGAGGTAACTTCCAGGCTTGTCCCTCACAGTAGGTTTCTCCCCTTTTTGGGAGATAATGATGGGGAGATGTGCAAGGAGCTGCTGGCACAGGTTAGGTTTTCAGTCCTTCGTCTGGTGCTGTTGTGTACCTCAGGCACACAATGATGGGGAAAGTGACAGAGGGTTGTTGCTTGAGTGAGGTTCATCAGCCAGGCTTGGAGGTCAGGATACTTGGCTCTCTTGAGATTTTTCTCTGGAGTCAGAAGAAGTCTGAGGCTTAACCAGATGTTTCCATTTCTACCTTAAAAGCACTGGCAGGAATAACGAAGGCCCGTAAATGAAGAAATGCTGGTAGGGTTGGGGGAACGATGTCTGAAACTAGGGTAGAAACATTGAAGCCAAGAGCATTGGAAAATGGGGAATGAGTGGAGTAAGGGAGGTAAAGAAAAATATTGCTAAACCTAAATACTTAAAAATCCTTTTTAGGAAGGGGGGGGGGAAAGGCATGCATGGGGTACCTAGGTGCATGACACTGTGTCATACTCAGATCTGTCATCCCATTTAATAGGTCTATTTTTTCCCTCTTTATGGCATGTAGATCCTGAGTAAAACTATTACACCGGAATGTTTGGGTTTCCACTGGATTTATGGTGGAGTTATGAAAGCCAAATTTGACCTGGTATTGAATAAATTTTTTAAAAAATAATTAAACTTTTAAAATGTAATTATTGCACTTTGGAGGACTGGCTGGAGCAAAGCACGATTGAATCCACTTTGTGTAACGGACTGGCTTGAAAAACAAATTAATTGGGTTCTTTAAGAAAACACTGTTACGTTTTGGCTAAGGTTGCACTGACAGAGGTTGTAAACTCAGCAGCACTTCTGAGCAAAACGCAGAAGTAAATGTTTTCTTAGCTCTAACAATCATTGAGGCCATCTTTGGTTGTCACATTCCCTGTTCATATATTATTTTTATGCTCCCAGCATACAGAAACAGCAGCTAGGGGAAGTTTTTATTTTGCATTTGACAAGCTGCATTTTGCTATTTTTCAACTTGCCTTTTCCCCCTCTTGCTGTGAGGAATTATGTCTGGGGCTTAGAAACTACAACTGTTGTTTAGATACGTACTAAGAATTTCAACTTTATCTCCGCAACTTCTGTATTGCTGTCAGTTTATTGTTTAGGTATTGGTTCCACTTCAATTTAAATCCTTTACTTGAGGGCTTTACAGCTTGTATAGTTTCTAACCAAATTTTAGATGAGAATACATTTTTTTTTTTAATTGAGATTACAAAGTGGTTTGTTTACTACAGGAGGGGTTTAAGAAAAAAATGTAGTTATTAAAAACAAAAAATTAACTAAACTTGGCAGTTGCTTTCTTCTTCTTTCCAAAGTAGCTGAAATTAATGTTTAAAAATTAATGTTGAAAAATTAATCACTTGATATACACCATATGCTTGCTATCTTTCCAGTCAGTTGTATTGGATCAGTGTCTCTCTACCTCTGAATCGGGCTGGGATCCAAACTGCATCATAGCATGTGAAAAATGTGGGGGACGTGACTGTTTCATGTAGTTTTGGTTATGTGTTACACTAGAATTTGTTCAGACCTTATCTAAGGAACCACGATTAGACCTTAGCAGTAGAACTTCTGAATTACTGCATTCATGGCAGCACACAAATGACTGTGCTAGATATGGAGAATGGGGGGGGAAAAACAGGATTCTGCAGATATTCACAGCTGTTATGGGTTGGACTACAGACTAAGGTAGAAAAGACAGGAAACGATGTTAAAATTGAAAGCGATGCTATTAAAGGGTATATGTATATACTGTATTTATTTAATACGAAGAGTATCATAGCTGAATTAATATGCTTCAGAGAAGAGAATTTGCACATAAAGACTGATAATGCTCTATATGACTTGGTCACTCTGCAGCACTTCTCACAAATTTACTTGCTGCTTTATTACTTTTTTTTTTTTTTTTTCCTCCTCCCCAATGCCATGTGAGGCTTAAAGCGGTGTGGAAAGCAAGCCAAGCTTTGCGTAAGCTGGGGAAAACGTGCTCTCCTGGCCACAGGCGGGCCTGATCCTTTGCAGCAGGCAGAGGGAGGAGAGGGGGATTGGCCGGCTCGTGTGCTGCGTAGGCGCTCCCTGAGCGTGTACTTGCGTAAACTTCTCCCCAGAAAAATCAGGCCCTGACAGCTCCAGAGAGAAACTTGGCTTGTTGGCCTTGCACGTATGCCACCTGAATTCAGAGGAGCTATTATCTGCAAGCTGGCACCTCTCGCAGGGCAATTACGTGAGCAGTCGTGAAACGCAGGCGGCTCTGCCAGGGCTGCCGCCTGGCTCCCTCCATGGGATGAGGCTGCCCATGGCAGAAAGGGACTTGTGGTCCCTGCCAGCCTGGTAGACCTCCTGGGAGAAAAAGAAGAGGTCAGTCTTGGGGTCTCCTAAAGTCATGTGTGCTTCTTGTGGTGGGTGTGTTTGTGGTTTGTTTTTTTTAAGCTGACCAAATCACTTGGCACTGCTTATAGTCTCCTCTTATCGGTCCCATTGAGCTTTTCTTTCCCCAACTGCTGCCTAGGCTGAAGGCAATTGCAGAAGAGAGCATCCTCTGACTCCCATCTGTGGCACCTAGGGCCAGATCCGCAAAAGGTGATGTAGCTTCTTCCAGCCTGAGAGCAACTGTGAAACTGCCTTGGAGTCAGGCACCCCACTCTGACTTTAGTGAGGATTAGATACCTTACCTGCTTAGGTGCTTTGAAGGAGACATCTAACATTTCTGAATGTCTAAACAGCTTTGAAAATCCTGATCTTCCTCTTTTAATCTTTAGCTTCTAAGTGCTTCCACAGTCTGGCAATTCTAATTGTTCTGAATATACTCCAGGCTTGTTAAACACACAGTAACTCTTCTTGTGCTGGTTATACATATGTGCATATAAAAGACTGTGCCATCACTGTCTATCATAAACCATAAACACAAAGAATTTCTGTAAGAGTCCTAGTCCTTGTCTTCTGCAGTTCCCATCTCTTCCATAAACTGTAGGAAATGCATCAATGTAAATGAAAGAGATTGCCCCAGTCCCATCACCTTTAAGATTGCCCCTGGGGCCACAATCTTCATTTTGCTATTGCGTTTGTTTGCTCCTGTAGCTTCCAGTTCCTGAACTACCCATTTGCTGTGCTTTGGGTCCATCTTCCTTCTGCTCTTCTCATTTCACTTGTTCACCTTTGGTCTTCTACTTCCGTTACCATCTTCTAAGAATTTTCTTACCTAGGTCTCTTTCAGTGGTCCATTTGATCATGTTTGGCTTCCTAATTGCCTCCTCTTGTTTTCAACTCATGCGAGTCATGAACATAATTTTCCTGAAGTGGGATGGACTTTGCTTGATGCTTGTGTTGGACTGCTTTTTATTCCTTTGAAAGTTACTCCACACTTGCACTTCCTCCAAAGATCTAACCCCAGTATATTCTAAAACAAATTGAAAGTTTTCAGCTCTAGAAGAAAAACAAAATTTTCAGTCTTCATATCTAAAGAATGTATTTAATCCTAGGTATGAAAAGAAAAAAAAAAAAAAAAAACCACAGAAAAAAACAACCTGAAACCCTCCCCCAACAGCAAACAACCAAAGCCAACTTTGCTGGGAAAAAACTTTGTGTGAACTTTTTTCAAATTAACATCTTTACTTTTGGCCAAACATCTTTGTTTAAAGACACCTTGCCCCCTGCCTATGTGGTTATTGGAAATCTGTGGAAATTCTACACAAAATGTGCTTTTATTGTCAAGAGTCCTGCTGGTGCTCCCTGCGGCTTCCTCTTTGTCTCTCCTTAAAACAGAAGCACAAATTCACCACCCAGCCTGAGCCGCATGTCCCTGGGTGCCTACAGCTCCTTCCTGAGGATGGTTGCAAACATCTTTTCCAAATGCCTCATCTTTGGCTTTCTTGGGGCCTGGAAGGGCAGATGGGTGTGACCACCCTCAGCTGTTAGCAGGGACCGAAGTCAACCTGTGGGGTTGCCTTTATCTCTGGGTTGGGTGCAGGAGAAAGGAGATGGTCATCTGGCAGGGATGTGGCTGCAGATAGGACAGGGAGCCAAGCTGGCTTGGCTCGTTGGTAAGACACAGGGGTTGGTGCTCATGTTCCCAAAATGGATCTTGAAGGGCATGTCGCTGGCCATTACTCCCATGCATGGAGTAGGGTGAGGAGGCAGCTGCTGCTCTGTGTGCCTTCTCAGTCCCTGCTGTCAGCCCTCTGCTATTTATTAGCTCTAGATATTCTCATTATACCTCATAGCTTGGCCACATCTATGTAAATCCCTCAGCAGTCTGACCTTGCTGATGTTTCACATCAATGGATTATACAGGCTCATGTGCTGTGTGTTGCTGGGGAGGGGTGGGGAAATCCATGTACGTGTGTTTGGGATTTTTTTGTTTGTGTGGTTTTTTTTTTTTTAATTGTAGTTGCAGCTCTCCATTTTCATTTAAAAAAAAAAAACAAACCTCAAAGCACCCTGACTGTCCTTGCAGGGGGCTGCTATTTCCACTCCCATTCATTCTGTGTTTATAAGAATTTTTGAGAAATTCTCTATAAGGTGTAAAAATGACTTGATTTTTTTTCCACAGTAACATTGATAATTAGAGACAAAAATCTCATAGTAAACACAGCTATTAAAAATTAGAGAGGAGTCTTCCACTGATGTTTCAGTGAAGCACTACAGCAGCTAGAGGACCATAAAAGTATGGGGTTGACTGTAAGCAGAGCAAAATGAAGATGCACCAGAAGGTAGATCCTTGTGCTGGCAAAATGCCTGGAACTTTTGAGGGATATTGAGGAATAGCCTAAGGCCCCAAACCTTGTGGCTTTCAAAGTTTGCTCCTTTGTCTTACACTGCTTATTTGTCTTTATTTTGTTTTTTAAGAAAGTCTTTCAAGTAAAGTTCCGACTTGAGACTAGTACTTCTGGAAAGCTTAACTCAGTCATGAGGTTTGTTTGTTCAGCTTGGGGTGGCTTGCTAGCTTGAGTGTGTGTGTTTTTTTTTTTTTTTTTTTTCTTTTGGTGAAGTGATGTATCTTCATCTAGCCATCCTCCTCGTGCTTTTTCCCCCTTCTGTGCTGCCCAGCCCAAAGCACTCTTAGGTCTTTCGCAAGCATGTGAAGCTGAGTGGTGTTCCGCATGGCGAACAGAGGAGATCAGGTGTGAAATCTGGTGGAGCTGAGGGCAGGATTTAAACTTTTGGATCCTCCAACAGTACAGTCGTACTGATGCTTTTTTGTCTGGTCTTGGATGTGAGGTGGGAGCAGAGGCAGCTGACCATGCTCCTGGGCTGTACGGGGTCTTCACCACCATGTGCCCTGGTGTTCAGTGATGCCAATGAGGTGCAGCCCACTTGCCTCCTCTGCTCTCACCACCAGCGTGCTCAGTCTGGTGCTTGTGTCACTCTGACCACTGTGGTTTGCGGAAGCTCAGGAGGAGTTTCAGGAGCTTGGGTAGCCTTTGAGTAGGGCAGAATGTGCTGGAATGGGATTTTCAGCGATGTAGGGCTGTGGTGTGGGTGTGTGTGTGTGTTTTTTTTTTTTTTTTTTTTTGTAATTGGGGTCTCAAAGGCAAGTAATGCCAGTGTTCGGGGAGGACATGCTGAGCAGTGTGGTGTGCATTAACATGCCCTGTCTGCATGTGTGAAAATACCCTTTTGTGCATGCAGTCGCTCCTTGTTTCCCACATTTGTGTGTGTGGGGGGAAAGGGTGTGAAATTTGGAGCGTGTTCCAGGAAAAACAGTTAGCTCCTTTTACCTGAAGGCAAAGGTTGGCCCCTTGCTGCCTTTTGGACACTTTGTTCCTGTGTGCAGAGTGAGGCCAGAGCTGCAGGAGGAGGAGGAGGGTGAGGGGGCTGGAGGAAGAAGCAGCAGCACAGAAGGCAGGGCACATGGCTGCACAACAAGGAGGACGCTCACCAAGTTTGGTACTGGAGAGGCAACTTTCCCACCCATGACTTGGTGGGGCTGCAACTGAGCTGAGCTCGAAAGGGACCTAGAGAGTGGCCAGGAGTCCTCCTTGAAGCTTCTCCCTTGCCATGCTGGGTGTGCAGGCGCTTTGAAAGAGGCAGGTTTGGGCACGCATGGGAGCCTCTTCCACCTTTTATGATCGGTGCAGCTTGCAAGGAGAAGCTGTCATTTTTTCCCAGGGCGTGTAGAACCAGTTTCGCTGGTCCAGCATGCCACAGAGCCAAGGCCTATCATAAAAGGGGCCGTGATGTATCTGCCTGTTTAGTGCTCTTGATTTGTGGGAAGGGTGCGGATGAGGAGCTCGGGCTGCAGGAACTTCTGTTTTTCTCAAAAGGCTGTCACCGAATGGTGTTGCAGGGTTATCGGCCACTTGCTGAGCACTGTTCCGAATTGTGGTTATGGAGCTATTAGCCAAGTACAGCTTCCCAAAGGAAGATGTTTCATTTCACAGCTTTTTTTTTATATTTACATTGTTATATTTGGGGACCTGCTTTTCTAGCAGATTTTTCAGGGTGGAATTGCCAACTTTCCTGATTCTTTTTGTGTCCTGTGGCATTTGGTGTTTTCCCTTGAAGTGCAAGGTCTTAAGATCTTCTGAATATGGGAATCTCGCATTGCACAAAATATGGTTCTAATTCTGGTGATGAAGAAAAGCTTAAATTTACTGGAGCGAAAATAAATTTATAAATAAAAGAAATTTCAGTTTCTGCCTTTGTTTTCCCTAAATGTTTTCTTTGAACAAGTGACTCATTTATTTTAAATAACTGGCATTGGCAGTGCTGCAGTAGCCACTGCAAGCAATGCTTCAAAAATGGTTAGATCAGAAACTAGACAAGTCGGGCAATAGTCTCCTTGCTGTGACGCTGTGTGGGCAATGATGGCTTCTCTGGGCTCTGCTTCTGCAGACATTTCCTTTGTGATGGTTCTGTGCATGCCAGTGCACAAAGGAAACCAGTGCAAGTTTTTGCAGGATCCTGTCCTGCAAATTAAGCTTCTACACAAAGTCATCCATAGAATTGAGTACTGAACTACTTAGGGCCTTGTTCTTGCCAAACCTTTGTTTGCAAATGGTTTTTACTTAGCTAGTCTTCCTCAAAAAAACACTTTGAAAGCCCAGGACTTCAGTGTAGTCAAAGCCAGTCTAGATCACCCGTTTGGTTTAGTAACGTGGTTGACCACACAATTTATGGGGAAACAAAATTTCTTCACCACCATCCATGTCCTCTTTCACTCCCTTCTGGTGTCACTAGCATGTCAGGTTTGCCAAGAGGAATTAATGGGTATAGACTCAACCCTGAAACTGAAGGGGTGGCAGGGAACCACCTTAGATTTGATTCATAAGTGGAGTGTTTTCAGTCTTGCACTCTGTCAACAGCACTTGTCCTGTTTAAAGGAAAATAAAATTATTCAGGATTTTTGGGATAATTAAAAATGTGTGAAAACTTTGAGCAATGAAAGTGTTCTTTTCTTTTAAAGAAATGGAGGTGTGTTTGGAGCTGCTGGAAGCAGTCCAGCTTCAGGACAAAAGCTGGAATACTGCGTTCCACTTAAATTCTCTTTTGGCTGGAAAATTTGAGTATGTTAATGTTTAATTCTAAAATTCTTGTGAAATGGAATGTATTTCCCAGCCTTGCAGAGGAAAAGGGTGTTTTTTCGATATTTGCTAAAAAAAGGACTGTCTGACAACAGGATTTTGTGGATGTTTATGTATATGTGGAAAGTGTGGAGCGCCCTGGCTCATGCAAGTACAATTACACAAATGTGTATCTGCAGGTTTATATCCTTTATCAGATAACTGAGTAATTAATAGTTTAGCCTGCTAGTTTTGCCACTTCTGTTCAGCTCTGTATATAAAACTGGAAAGTACTATAGGAACAGCTTGAGAGGCATATGTGGGTTTATTCCCTTTCGCTACCTATATTCTCAGCAGACATATTTCTACCAGTCAATTGGACTTTGCATGGTAAGGATGGCATAAAGTAGAGTAAAATCAATGAAGGAACCAAGCTTTTTTTTTTTTTTTTTTTCATGCAAATGCTGCATTGAAAACCTGTTGGTGTCTGCACTAAAATTACAAAGCAACCCTTGCCCTGTAGTGATGGGTACATCAGAATGCATGAAGCACAGTTGTTTTTTTTTTTCTATCACAATTAATTTCCTCCAGATAAGCAAATTTCACAAGTTTGCAATCTGCCCCTGGAACCTCCAGCTGGTATTCCTGGTTGTAGTCACAGGGCTACGCATAGGCTGCGGGATGGGGCAATGCTGTGGTCAGAGTGCTGTGTTTGAAAATACTATGGCTGTGCCTTTTGGTGGCCTCCCTCAACACTGGCACTGCAAAAAATCCTAGCTGCATGACTTACATTGTGGATGTTTCTTGTTTGAGGAGAGGTTGGGGCAGCTGAGGGCCTCCCCTGCTTCCTCCAGGGTGGTCTAGCTTGGTCAGGCAGGAGATAATGCCTGTGGGCCCACGTTCAGCACCACTGGTGTATGGCACCCAACTGCTGTTGTGTGGCTGTGCTGTCCTGTCCCTTCCCGGCGGCCCCTGTGCCATTGCCCATGCCCTCACTGCAGTTACTTCAACAGCAGGCCTCCTCCGGGATCGTGGTCCTGGCATGGCACGTGAACCTCCTTCTTGTGGCTGAGGGACCTGCATTAGCACCTCTGCAGCAAGAGCCACTTCAGCCTCCTGCTTTCACTAACGTGATTTGAACTCTGGCATAAACAGGGCCTTAAGCGTCATGGAAACCTTGTGTTACCAGCCAGCCCCTTTGCTCAGTGTGGGGCTTCTGGAGAGCCATCCCCTGAAGGCAGGAGTAGCATCCCTGAGCTGAGCGCTGTGCTGGCCTTGGGGCTCTCCCAAGGAGACCGGCACTGCTGGGATGTGTCTGAGATGCTGGTGTACCCCCGGGTGAACAGGGATGTGGAAATCGCTCCGTTGTCCTTCTTTCCCTGTAAGCCTGTGTAACAAGGCTGAAAAAGCTTATTTTTTTAAATTTATTTTCTGCTTAAGAATGGAAGGCAGCATAAATAAACTTGCAATTTGGTCTTATGTCTGTGCAAAACTGAAGAAATATCAGACAGTTAGGTGTTTTAAAACACATAAATATTTAATTGCTACTCTAAGGATAGGCTGCTAAGGGAAGGTGGAAAAAGTTTACCATATTCATTTTTGTGTGTGGTTTTTTTTTTTTTTTTTTTTTGCCTGTGGGCAAAAGTCCAGCAAGCCTTTCACAAGAGAGATAATTATACGACGATGGTACGGAGATGTGCGTTGTAGCCCGTATGAATGCTGACCTGGCTGCTCCCGGCACCGGTGGGGTTGGTATGATGCTCACAATTACATTTCCATCCGGGAGGCTGGAGGAGGGATGGGCTGAGAGATTGGGGATGCGGCAGGAAGGGCTTGCTGAATTACTAAACCTCAAATTTATATTGTTGAGCATCGGGGGATATAACTGATGCTGATGAGGGATCTGGACAGCCTGTGACCGGTCTGGAGTCCCTGAGCATCTACTCTTCCCTCGGTGCCAAAGCCCACTATCAAAAAACACATGATGGGAGGTGATGATATAATTTGCAGTCAGATAAGGACGTGCATATTTATGCAGGCTGCAGGAGGTGGGGGAAAGAGCCCTTGTGCAGGAAATGTAATGTTTGGAGAAATATGCTTCTTGGCCACTTTAAATGGCCTTTTCATTGCAGATCTATTTTTAGCTTTCACCAAGAGATTCCATATGGATGGAGATTTTTTTCTTGTGTGGTGTGTGTGTTGTTGTTGCGTGTGTGTGTTTGTTGTTTTTTTTTTTTTTTTTCCTCAGAAGGGGCAGGATGGTGGGAGAGCTGAGAAGTGAGGCCTTGGCGGTGTTTGCAGTACTCTGGTGATCAAAGCTGAAAGGAGGGCAGTAATGTCGGGGAACTCCTAGCTATGCTGCTGGGGAATATAGCCTGGCTATATGGAGAGGGATGCGGGGGGGGGGAAAACAGGAGATGCAGGAAAACATTAAAAAAAAAACCCCACACACCAAAAATATGGTGCAAAAAGTATCTTTGCCTCATCTTTAAATGTGTGGCTTTTCACTCTTTTTAAAGAATTTATTGTGGCTAAGCAATAAGCATATCTACCTTTAACTACAGAAACACATTTTGGATTACTTGAATTACAACAAAGGGGAATGTTTCATATGTAAAACTTCTGTGTGTATTTTTTTTGTGTGTGTGCATGTGCCTTTTATTTCATGCAAAAGGAAGGCCTGTGAGGACTAGAAAAAGAGGAGGATACTGTCTCTTTATGAATACTAATAAGGAAATCAAGGGGGACAATGGCACTTCAAGTTTCATCTTTCCATTTCCTAGAGGCGCAAACTCTGCAAGTTGTCACCTTGGTGTATTCAGTGCCTCTTGAAGCACTAGACTCCTCCAGAGAGAATGTCAGCCCCAGCCCTGGGCAGTTTTGACAAACAGAGTATATATTGATACATGATAAAGTATGCTAGAAATCACCCCAGCGCTAAAGGCTACTATAGTTTTAATATCATCATTTGAATTAACAAGCATTCTGTGGAGAAATAATGAGCTTTCATTATTCAGAACATCATCCTTACCCCGGGAACTCAGAAACCATTAGCTCTTGAGAACTTAATGAAAAGATGATAAAGAATGTTTTAGATAAAAGTTTGAACGGGTGCACTTGGTAACTAAGGTAAAATATTAATGTTTCTCTCAGTGATGAATTGCTGTTGCTAAACTCGTGCTTGCCGAGGAGATGGAGGGGTGTTGTAGGTGTTCCCGTGGGCAGCGTCCGGGATGGAGGGCTGTCACTGGCTGCACACCCTGTGCTGCTGTCTGCATCTTTCGGATGGAGATTTGAGGTGGGAGAAAGGGGAAAGCTGGGTACTTGGCTCTCCCCATCCTCCCTCGCAGGTATTTTCCCAGTATGGGAAAGCTAAAATCCTGATGTTGTTTCCTTCTTGTTAGAATTCCCTTTTTATTTACTCCTATTAAAATGATAGCCAATGCAATATAGAGAGCGGGAAGGGGCGGAAGGAACAAAATGAACCCGAGCAAAAAATTCTCTTTCTGAAGCTGCTGACCCGAAGCTCAGTTTGGGCAGGGCTCAGGCCGAGGGCGGTTGCCACTCTGTGAAATTCCATATGGGTGGCTTGCTACATGTCTGCAATAAAAACCCCCGGTGCAATAAACGAAGAAAAAAAAATATATAAAAGTTTAAATTTTATTGGGTGTAAAGCTCTTAAAGAACTGCTGTTCACAAAGAGTATAAAGATTGCTGAGTCTCAGCGTACGTACCCCTACTAAAATGTGTTAGTCCTGCTGTTTTCTTTCTTTAACTGTAGCAATTTGGTTTCTTGCTGTTCTTTAATCCTCGCACTTACCAGTGCGGAGGGCTCGCAGCCTGCTTCCACCTGTGGGCGGCTGGGAGAGGCTGTCTGTCCTTCCGACACAGGTAGAGAGGTTGTGCAGGGACCCCCGAGGTCCCGATTGCTGTGGAAGGGTTCGTTCTCACTAACGAATGCGAGTGGGGGGAGGAGAAGGAAAACAAATGGGAATAAACTATCACATAAACAGTCTTAAGTCACGGTGTTTGCTGCTAACAGATGCATTTAGGTAAATGCTGTTACCTCAAGAGGTGTTATCTTCTGGGGATCCTTATCATAATTTTGTTTTAAATCTGAACAGCTGTTGTTTAACTACCACAGACCACAATTTATCTACAGCTTGAGGCCATAAAGGTACCTTTATTACACTCTTTCCTTTTTTTTTTCTTCCATTTGATTTAATTTCAGTGTGTCTGACACCAAAATGCTATATACAATTTGCATATTACAATATGCACTACTGCAGATTCCATACACTGCTAAATGGGAAAATCAGAGCAGAATGGTAAATGGGGGAAGCTTGCAATGACAAATAAAAGAGGAAGATGAGCTCCCATGTTTCATTTACATGTAAAATATTCTGACAATAGTTGTTTCCCCAAGAACAAAGAGCTGGTTTTTCTAGGGTGACTGGTTTATGATGGCTGCAAGAAAAAAAAGGATGTTTTTTTTGGCACTGGAACAGAAGCATGCTTATCTGAATTGAGCCCTGGGGCTTGCCATATAATTGGAATAAAACTTAAGTCTTACTTAAGAAACCAACAAATATGGAAGAACAAACCATATCCAAAAGGAGCAGCCACGGTGTACTCAGATAGAAAATCACCTCTCTGAAGGCAAAGTCCTGCCTAAGGTTGAAGTCCTGGAAAGAAGAGACTGTAGCAAAATGTAGCTTTGTTTTGAGGCGCTTGGTCTTCCATAGTTGATCCCCAATGTTTGTTATGGGATACAGGGAGGAGAGGTGTCGCAGGTGTCTTAGAGCATGTGGCATGCATGGGGAATTGTGGTTCTTACAGAGGATCCTTCTAATCTCTGTGTCTTCAGGCCTTATGACCCAGGTGGTATCTTACAGCCCTAGCTTACGGCTTCCAGTCCTGCGAAGGAATCTATACGTGTGGACCTGAGTTTCTCACTGCCCTGCTGTAGAAAACGTGTATGGCTTTCCTTGTACCGCCTCTTTCCCCTGGAGAGCCTCCAGAGCTGTCAGTCCAGCCAACATTCACTAGCACAAAAATTGTGAAAAGAAATCTCCCCAAACATAAAGCTTTGGAGAAGAATTTGAGTTTGGATAGCCCTTAACGCTTAACCCAAACCTCTAGAGTTTTGCCTTGTTAGTTTTTGTTCAGAATAAATAATAGTAATAACACCAGAATTAATTACATATATAACAGCTTGATGACAGAAAATACATCTCACCACCTTTAGTCCCCTGTTTTCTCCATCCTAGCTGGGTGTGTGAAGACTGTATGCATCTCTGGGAGTGGGATGTTTTTGTTGAACTGTTTTCCTAAGAGCAGAATACATTAATCTGTTGGCACTTATAACTTTTACTTTTTTTTTTTTTATACCATAGCTCAGCTTCTAATTTGACCTTTCATACTCTAACATCCATCAAGTAACATGAGACTGTTTGGCTTGGCTTTTCAAGGACAGGGTGGAGAAAACCAACTGGTGGGGGGAAAGTGGCCTGGGGTGTAGGTGACCAATTAATGACTACTCCTTGAATGTGACTCTTCAATGCTGTTGGTGATCGAACTATGTTTGTCTCCCTGCCATTTAACACTTCAAATGAGCACAGGTAGAGTGGATGGGCTATACTGCAGTCCCGGAAGCCAACATTTTCTTCTTATTTCTAAAAACCTGTCCCAGCCAATTGCATCTCAGTTTAAGCTTCCCCATCTCAGAAAACTGGGAGTTGTTGTTTTTTTTTTTTTTCTTCTTACCAGAGAGCAGCAGAAAGAGTTAGCAAGACACCTCAATGTAGTGGTGGACTCATCAGCACAGAGTACTTGTGTCCTTATAGATATTATGCAGTGCTTAGTGTCTCACAAATGAACAGTAGTGGGATTTATTGAAGTACGTGCAGGTATGAACCAGTGGCTAATGTCTCTTGCATAATATTACTCCTGAAAGTACAACTCCACAAAGAATACTGTCTAGAATTACAGGGCAAGAGCAAGTCAACAGTTAATTGGCTGTGCTGTAATTACTTCTAGATGCATAATGTGCAATACTTATAGGACTTGTAGAAGCGGCATACAAATCTCACAGTGGTCTCCTGGTACTTTATCAGGTGTGGAGGACTTTGGTAGTCCCTGTAGACCTTGGGATTAATGGTACTGTTATAATTTATTCCTGCTCCGCTATTTTAAAATAGTGTGTGGTTTTTTTATTTTCCTTTTTTTAAGTCTTTCTTTAATTGTCCCATATGCTAGAAGAAAAAAAATAAGACAGATGCTGTTCAAAGGCTACGTCATTCTTTGATAGGATGGAAGCCATTTCACTTGCATTTTGTTTGTTTGGAGTGGCTTATACTTCTGGCGGTGTGTGGCAGCCTCATGTAGTGTACTATGGTACTGTAGCCCGGTGGGTTGTAGACAACGAAGGTACAGATGAATATCTACAGAGACAGATGCGGTCTTTGAATATCCAGTACCTGATTTTGCCCACCTTTAACTGCAGGGTGCATGAGATGCAATTTCACTGAGTTTATGGAATTACTATTGTGGTCATGTTGGGCAAAAATCTGAAAAATGTGTAAGACCTGTGCGGGTGGGAATATGGATGAGATCTCTAGAAATGAGGTCAGGCAACAATAAATTCTTGACCTGGCTATGTGTCATGGTTTTTTAGCAGTCCCCAGAGCTGTGGCTCTTTGGATGTTATCCAAGCCTCTGAAGTCAACCATAATCTTTCCCACTGCAGCCGTGAAAAGACTCTGTGATTTGGTGGCACAACGGGCACATTTCAGAGCTCTTGAAATCAGACTTGGGAAGTGAGCTCAGAGGGACTTGTGTGGCTCGTACATACTCGGCTCACCTATCTCATGTGATGTGGATACAGAAGTTATTGTAAAGCTTTATAATATGGAATTTGGAATGCCCAAAATGCCATTTGTATTTTACCTTATTAAATATGGAAATCATGTCAAAGGTAACTGTCAAGGGGCTATAAAATTACCCTTCTTATCTCTTGTACGTTTATCAGTTGATAAATGGAAAGAAGCTGCTGCCAAAATAACTGTGAATGAATAATTTATAAATGACTGATGCATCGTGTACGTTGTTTCAGGCGGAAAACAGTAGGACATCAATAATCAGAAGAAGTTGGATTAATTTAGCAGTATTTTGCAGTTAATATTTTTATCTAAATGCTGCAGTCTGGACCTTCGTCGTCAGGAGATCCCTCTCTTTGTCACTAAGGACTGATCCACAGATCACAAAAAATCAATGGGCATCAGCTGTTTACTTCAGCAGGCTTTGAATCACATTTATAATATGCATATGTAGCTCTTTTTTTCTGCTTTCAGTGTGTTCTGAATTTGAATTTCTTTACCACTGTACGCATGGTTCGGATGTTTCCTCCCTCCCCATGTCCCTCTTTTCCTCCCCTGTATTCTGAGTGTCCCAGGCAAGAAATTTGGAGAACGAATGAGGAATGAGGATGGGAAAAAGGTGGCTGCAGAAAGTAACCTGTATCTACGCTCTTTTTTCAGATACTTTTTCTTTCTGTTCACCCAGGGAAAACTGGCTTCTTGCAACCTAGGTTTCAATGCAAGGTGAACTTTTTTCCAGCCAGTATTTTTTCAAATTCCTACCCCCAAATAGATAACAATTCAGATTTTCAGCACTGGCCGTTGTGAATGGGTTAAATACTAAAAGGTGAACTAGATTCTTTCTTCCTGTTCCCTTCCCTGTGATTTAAATATGGCCCATTTTGCCTATCACATGACAGAGCTGCCAGAGATTGCCTCAAGCTAGTTTATGGCTGTAACTAAAGGTCATCTGGGGGGGGCGGGGGGGAAATCCCATGGAGCGGGGGAGGGGACAAGTGTCCTTAAAAAAAAAAAAAAGTAGCTATTAAGCATTTGTTCTGAAGAATACAAATGAAAAGAGATGCTGATGTTACATTGGAATGAGTCAGGGGAGAAAGAAATAAAACCACCACCAAGAATAATAAACTCTGTTCCTCCCTCCGCGCAGCACAACGCCTCGCAAAAGAAAAGTGCGCAAAGCAGTCGCCTGGATTTCGGTTTATGGCTCTCTCTACCTGACCTAGATATCTGGTTAGCAGTTCACCGCTGCAGAAAATGCCCTCCTGCAAAACTCCTATCCCACTGGCTGCTAATAAGAGCAATTCTCACGTAGGGCTCCATCCATCCCCACAATGTAATTGGTCTGGCTCTCCCAGCTAGCCGCTGCTCCTCCTGTAGGCCCACACTGCGAAGAGAAATCCCAGACCTCCTGAGGGCTGAGGGGCTCCAAAACTGTGCTATGTTATCAACAGCTACATGGTTAGCTAACTGCTGTGACTAAACGGAGATTGGGAAGCACTGCAGGCGAGGGATGAAAAGTGATGCCCTCCCATAGCACAATGCTGATATGCAGAATTGGCCAAAACAACGAAACTTCACAGACAGCGCAGCAGAAGGCATTGGCTCTCTTGTTTGGGCATTTTATTACCTGGAGCAAAATGTGCAGAGAAGGGAGATAATGAAGTACTTGACTAATTCAGTGTGATCCAGCTGGCTAAGCCAGAGGGGCTGCAGAGCAGGAAAAGCTACAGAACTCACTGCTAGCCATTTTCCCTTGATACCTGTGAAGCCAAAATAAAGAAGTGCAGAGATCAAAAAGCAGAGCAATATCAATATTGGCAAGGGGAGGGGGACAACAAAAGGGGGAGGAGAAACCTCTAAGATTGCGCCCTCCCTTCTGCTCTCTGTCTAGTGTGTGTGGGAAATGTTATTTTCATTTGCCTCATACTAACTTCTAATCTATTTGAGAAATTCACAAAATTCCCAAATGTTTAGCAGCCTGGGTGCCACAATACTCAACGCCAGCATAATTTTTTTTTTTTATTACATCTACCATTTGTTATCTCTTTGAGGGGAGGGCGGAAGACAAGTTTTGCAATGCAGGCACATGCATGGTAAGTGCTTTCAAAAAAACCTCATGTTGTCTCCCCCCCACCCCTTTTCCACAGCCTAAAAGGCTAGATAAACGATACGATTCTTTTCCAGAGGGAAACAGAAAATGTGAAGTGGGTAAATTCTTCTCCCTAGCTCCTAGGCATTGGTGTGTTTTAGTCGCTGCCTGTTGTGTTTTGTTTTTTTTACTTTTCTTTCCCCTCCAACAACCCAGCTATTTAAGTACACAAGATGCATCATTCCCTCTGTCTCTTGCCCTTTCCTGCCTGCTTCCCACTATCTTCCTAGGGAGTGCAGTGCAAGTCCAGCTGCAGTAATGAGCTGTTCCCCAAACTAGAGTGTGATTCTTGCCAAAACAAAACAAAAAAACCAAAAAAAAACCCAAACCCAAAACAAACCAGCAGTAAGTAAAAGACAGTTACTATACTTAAATAAATATACAAGGCAAACTTCATACCTGCTGTAGCATAGCTGTGATGCCATGAAAGGAAATGGAGAAATACCTACCTCCACCAAGGCTGAGTTTAGCCCATGCTGCTCATCATGGCTGCCAGGGAATGAATCACTGCTGACCAGTCTGCCTGCCAGCCGCTGCTCATACCATTTTTTTTTTTTTTAATAGGAGGCAGGCAGACACTATGCATCATTCAGAGATGAGCATCACAAACACGCTTTGCAGGGAAGGCAACCACAGCAGACTGCCAGTGCTTCTCCAGTGCCAATTATAGCGATGGTTTAATCGTAAAAGCAGATTCATTAAAATCGGATCAGAGCCAGAGCATTTGTGATTTGGAGCCTTGTGCTAACTTTTGATAGTTATCATCAGGGGCAGCTGATGTGACATCACCCTGCAACTCTACGTGACTCGTATTTTTAATGGACCACATGCCTTTGCATGATAATTTTGCTGCTAGAGTTAGCTTGGCATTAGCTCAAGAGACAGAAACACCAGCAACCAAGTCTGAAGATGTGTTGAGAGTTTGCAGTTGTCATGGAAATCGGGGGCAAAGGCTGGTGCTTACCTCCTCTCTAAAATGGAAGTCCACGGTTGCTCCCTTCAGCCTGGAAGCAGACAAAAAGGACGAGGTGAGACTGCTGCTCTCTGACAATGTGGATTCAGAGATATGGGAAGCTCCTTTGAGGCTTATACATAAAGTTTTCCAGAAACATTTTTTCTCTAGGAAAATATTTTCAGTATGGGGAAAATACACCTCCCCTGCATGTGGCCCAGCTTTTCCATATGATGATGATGTGATGAAGAAAATGACTGGAGAATTCCTTGCAAAGGGTGGTCTTGGGCGTTAGCAGTGAAGGGGCAAACATGAAGTGCTGTCTTGTGATCGGGCTCTGCTGTTGTGGTGCAGTTGGGGTTTCACTGTAGGCAATGTGTGTCTCGGGCTCCTTTTGAATGGGGGAAGCCTCTACTCTTCATGAGATAATGTGGAGGTTACACTATGTGTGTTGCCTAACCGAGAGTATCTGCGTGGTGCAAATTAGCAGCTGCTCATAAATAACTCATGAGTTCAAAGAGTCATTACAACCTGACCAGGCCACCTCCAGTATCAATACAGCTATCAATAATGGTGATGAAAATTATTCAGACAAAGCCTCTTAAGGCACTACTGGATTTAACAGTGCAGGGAAAACGGGAACACATTTGTCCTTTGAGGAATGATAACCTGGACCTATGCTGTGTTTAGGAGAGGAAAAAAAGAAAAGCAAAAAGTTTGTACTCTTGCTGCTGAGGACCTGGGCATGATACTGACCGAAGAACATGTGTATATACGTACATTATAGTATCTCTCTGTCGGTGTTGTGTGCTGCATCATATTTCAAAGTAGTGGCCCACAGAGCTGTGACCAAGCCATCTTCATGATCTCTTCTGTACTTTGAATGTTTGTCTTTGCAGCCTTCATGTTATTCTATCTAGGAACGTGTTTGGTGATCTTTACTATATTTAAAACCATAGCTCTGATACGATGTCTTTGTTGAAGCATTCAAATGGGAACTGATTGGGCAGCATCATGCAATCTGCCATCAAAAATCACGTCTAGCTTAGTGCTCCTAGGTACAAATAAGGACCTATGTAGCTGCTAAACTTGTGGGAATGTTCAAGAGAACGAGATGCGTATGTGCTGTAAAGCTCAGTGTTGTACATGGACTCATTTGGACAACTTAACCCCCAAATTAAATCATGCTTAAATCTTGTTTTGGGAGCAGTAGAGGCACATAGATTTCCTTAAGCACACTAAGCATCCCATCTCTGTCTCTTGGGATGATTTTATACTTAGGTTATGGTAGAAGCTTGAAACCAGTTTCTATCGAGGCTTTTCTTTCTTTCCAAATGTAGTTTTTGGCATAGGTTGTTGCAATGCAAATCACGAAATGAAGGCATGTTGGATATATCTCCCCTATTTTAATGAGGATTAAAAGTCAGAACATAACCATAACAGCTAGAATCGGTTGGTAACCAGTAAAGGGATGGAGTCGAGAAAGGGTTGCCAGCCTCCTCCCTGATCACAGTGTTCTTTACTGTCCCTTGCAAGTTGGAAGCACAGCAGGTCTCAGAGTATACAGCTCACTGGAGGGGCTGTTTCAGAGATGTGGCTCCCAGATCCCCCTAAACACTGTGCAAATGCTTCACTGTCACAGGAAAATACACCAGGCTGCTGCCAGAATAAAATCTATTGAGGATGATGCCATGTTTGTTATAAGGAAACGAGCCTGGCTCCTCTTAGCCCTGCTTGCTCTCCTGGGTGAGATTTTTCCCTGTGTGCCTCAGACAGCGTGAATCGGGGCCAAATCTCCTCGCTTGGCACCCAGGGTGGCAATGGGGAGAGTTGGTGGGGAGCTGCTGGCCACGGCAGCACGTGGCTGTGTGTGCCTGGGTCACCCGAGGACTCGCAGGGGTCAGGCAGGCATCAATCGGATAAAATCTGTGCGCGCCCTGCCTTGTGCCTCTAAATGTTACGCTCGTGTTTAAATAACTCACAGGTCAGTTGTTTTTCTATTTCGAGCGTGCAGCAAACCAAGCTGAGGCAGCTTGTAAAATGAGTGACTAATTTCGAGTTAGGTTTTTTTTTTTTCTTCTTTCCACTCCTCCCGCTGCCGCTCTCCCTGAAAGGTGGTCACGGGGCAGCCTTCCCCTGGCGACTGGGAAAACAGAAGCAGAAAGTCATCGTTTCTGCCCGTGCGGGCCTGGTGGAGGCTGTATTTCTGCATGGGTTGTGTTTTTTGGGGTCTGGGGGGCAGGAGGACATTTCCCCCAGCACCTGCAAGCTGGTGGTAGCCTTGTGCATCTTTCAGCCAGGGGAGTTTTCTGGAGGGGCGGGGGGGGGGGGGGGGGGGGGGGCAGCACTGAGTAAGGTGGCCACCGTGGCTCCTGGTGAGGTAGAGGGTCCCGGTGGAGGTGGTGGGAGGTGGGGAGGGAGGGTGGTCAGAGGGGGGGCTGCCTGCAATGAGCTTGGTCACTTTGCTTCCTCTGCTGTTTGCTGCAGCCGCTGCCTGCAAATTTTTTTCTACTGATGGTGGCGGTGTGCCCGAGGGGCAGTGGGACACCCCTGCTTTGGCAGAGGGCTCCAGCTGTAGCTGCAGCTCTGTGGCAGAAGGGAAAAGGAGGGGAGAAGGGGGGAAAGAGCATCAGGGTGAATTCCTAGGAGCGCACGCACTGCTTCAGACCTTTCCTCCCTTTGCCGTAACCTCTGTCTTCCAGACATGGCTGCCTGCTTGCATTAATTACTCCTCGCTCCCTAGATGCATTCATTTCAAACTACCTTTAGGGTTCAGAGTGCAGAAACCAACTGACCAAGGTTGAAAGCAATTAACAAACAGGTTATTTTAAATTAACAGCTTCTTTTAACCAGCTGTCCAGAACTGCCTTTTTTTTTTTTCCCCACAGCAAAATTAGCAAGGCAATGCACCTCAGTGAAAAGATGGATTGGGATTTCTTTTGTTATTGTGTTGCTGCCTTCTTTTTTTTTTTTTTTTTAAACTCTTGCCAATTTAATACTAAGCGTTTCCAGCTTGGATTTAAAAAGTGTTGAAATATACTGACTGCCTAAATGAATTGTAAATGGCATAGGATATTGAGAAAGAGCAGTCCTTTTGCTTCTACTAGCTATCTCGCACTACATCAAGATGGGTTTGCCTGTGAATGGTATACTGAGATGCCAATGCTTTCTTGCTGTGGGGGGTGTGTGTGTGTTTTGTTGTTGTGGTTTTTTTTTTTGGTGTGTTTTTTTTTTTTCCTTCTGTCTTGCCTTCTCTCTTCACACAGGTGCTTTGTTGTGTGGACCCTCGCTGACTTCTTTACTGCTTCATCAGGAGCTGAATTTGCGGACAGGAGTAGGCTCAGCCCATACACTGAGCCTGGTCAGGAGCCATGTGAGGACAGGGTGATGCAGAGCCCAAGTTCATAGGCTTTGATTCCCGCAGAAACTTATTATTAGCTCGGCGTGGGAGCTCTAATGACTTTTACTTTCTGGTCAGCAGAGAACATGAACTGATCAAGCTGTCCTCAAACACCTGGGGAGCAGAAACAGTGCTGGAAGCCCCTTAATACTTCCAGAAATCTTCTATTTTCTGTGGGTTTTAATGTTAGTACTGTCCTATCTCTAAGGATGTTGCAAGGAGGAGCTTACACCAGTCATCTTGAGGCACTCAGCTTAGTTGTCCACCTCAACTCAATAATATGCCTTCTCATGTAGCTTCCAGCCTTTAAACCCCACTGTGTCTGGTTGCGTTTTGGCAGTAGGGCGATACGAGGTCACCCTGACTAATCGATCTCAGTCCAACAGTTTAGCCCAGGTCTGACTCTTATTTTTTTTCTTCCACAAGTTCTACTGAAGTCTTCTTTTGCCATGCTAAATAAGTTTTCTTCCTCTTTGATGCATCTGTTCTATGTTGTTGTGCTTTTCTTAGGTATTGTGTCAGCCAGAAATAATCCCCAGGGTGCAGCCTGGACACTTACATGCGACAGCAATTCTGGAAATAATCGCCCCATCAATGTTAACACCCTTCCAGTCAGACTTTGTAATGCTCAGAGTGAGTCCCAACTGCTTTAGGTGGAAAAGTGAGCAGGTTTGCCTAGCCTACCCTCAACAATCAATTATTTTGTCTCAACTTCTTAAATTGTACTAACTCCTTTGCAAGAAAATGTCTGGATATTTTTTTTTTTTCCCTTTTGTCAGCTTTTCATCTTCCCTGGTTAGTTCTGCTAGCCCTCCAAGCTATTCTGTGGCTGTTTTGTATGAACTCCCTCCAAATTGCCATTAGTTTTTGTTTACACAAAACACAGAATTGAGCATGTTTTTTCCATAGTAGACTGCACTCGATCAATATAGATAAAACCCATTACTTCCCCGTTACTTGCTGTCTCTGCATATGCAGCCTAAAATTGTGGTGACCTTTTTTGCTGTCAGACTGCATTGTAGACTCATGTCTAATTTACTATCTGCTACTGACCCTCAGTCTCTCCTACCTATTGCTGCTTTCTGGGTTTGTGTGGTCTGGAGGTTTTTTCTTTCTTTAAAAACAAAACTGTATAATACTACTTCCAAGTTGAATTTCATTTTGTGTGTGGTTTGTTTTTTTGGTGGTGTGTGTTTTTTTTTTTTTTTTTTTTTTTTTGCTTATAGTCTCGGTCTCTCTCGATCTCGGCTGTCTCTGTCTTCTGACTCTCTTGGGTTTTGTAGTCTCTAAATTTAATTCAAAGAAACTTCAACCTCCTAATATGATTCCATGTGAAAGAAAAGAGATGTTTCACTACCCTACACGTTATTTTGTTCTGAACTCTGTTTTATCTACTACACGTATGCATCATTGGTCTAGTTAGCAAGTGCTTATAAATGGGAGCTGAGTGACAGGTTACTTCTGGAGAGGTGACTGAGAGTCATTGGCCGTGTGATGATAACTGAATCCCTTTGAATGGATGAGAGCACCTGTAGCACTGTAGAAAAGGAGGAGATGAGCAGGGCAGAGTGCTGGAGAACTGCTGTGGGACAGAGATCCAGTGGCCTGGCAAGGAACTACAAAGAGATACTGAAAGACAAACTGGGACACGTATGGAAAGACAGGGAAGTATGAAGCAAATCACAACAATGCAGGGAATTTTTTTGATAAATGGAAAAGTCCTCTTACCTGTTGTGTGTTCTTAATTCAGCATTTGATAACACAGTGCCTACCTCAAGGTGAAGACAAGGCAGTGTGTGCTTTTAATGTGAGGCAAACGCCCATCTTGTTGATGTGCTTTTACTGATTTAGCTGACTTCTGTGTCAACTAGACTTTACCTTGCTTTCCATAGCATAGTCTCTCTTCTATCAGGAAGAAAAAGGTACTATGGAGTATGAGGTATTCCAATTTCCTTTCTGGAAAGTCCAAGAGAAAAGGGATTTGATTTTCACCATCTATTCACTTAGAAAAGCATGTATTACTCTATATGAGTAAAACAAACTTTGAATATATGAGTTTATTTGAACCCTGCATGCATACTCCACAGGGAAGTTTCAGGAGATGTTCAAGTCCTTCTGAATCAGTAATGGGGAGGGGAAAAGCTTCTCCAAATAACTGTGATCTGAAATAATTGAATTTCTCGCTGCTCTGGTAATATGCAGTGTGTATTTAAACATGGCTATCAAGATGAAAGAAACTATGACTCAAAAGTTTTAATTCAGCGGTTTAACAAATGCTGAATGTTCTCTCTGATTTCCTGGCAGCACTCAGATTAAAAATTGTTGGCTGAAATAGGAAAAAAAACAAAACAACAAACAAAAACAAAACAACAAACAAAACCAAACCAAAAACCTAAGAAACCCACCCCCAAACAAACAAAAAAAATAACCTTGTGCTGTTGATCTTGGGGAAGCTATGGTCACTGTGTGCCAGCTCAGGATCTGGTCATAAGAGTGCAAATTACTCTAGCTTAATGCTTGACATGTCCATTTTGCTATTCATCTGCCTGCTTTTAAGGTCAGTGGTACTAAACTGCAGGTCTGTGGCCAGTGTGATATCTTCAGCAGTGACACTACGCATAACAAACACTTATGTGAAACATGCTCATGCTATCAATTAGTCAGGGTTTGCTTCTCTGGCTTTTTTTTTTTTTTTTTTTTCATATTTTCACCATTGTGCAAATTTGACAAGCAGAGCTGTAAACAAAAACCAGGCGTTATTAAAACATAATAAATGAGTCGGGAAAGGGAAGGCATTGTCAGAAATCTGGGCTTTAATGTTCCCCAGAAATTCCTAATGATGTGAAGAAAGGATTGTGATCTTAGATATGTAAAACTGATTTTTGACAGGTTAAGATATCTGCTCATCAGTGCCTTCTGAATTGTCAAAACTTGGTATCATACTTCACAAAATATTAAGGGCCCCGTACAGCAGCATGCGGTGAACATGCCATATATACCCCAAGGGTCTTAAGATCAACAGCTGGAGAACAGATACAGTGAGCTACTGTTCCAGTTCTTGTTTCTTTTCATCTCCATTACAGAAAATCGGGGACTAACTCCATCCCGGGTGTAGCTCTATAAACATTTTCTGCACCTGAAGAGTCTTGAAAGATGTCTGTCCCATCTTCTTGAGCTGTGACTCCTGCATAACTTACTGGAGGTGTTTACGCTTGCGTGTCGGGGTGCCTGATGAGAGACGTAATGTGCAATCGGGCAGAACCGAGACAGTGCTGTGAAACTGCGTGTCAACTGCTGGGTTATTGCCTGATCCAGCGCCTAGTTAGCACCTTCCTTCTTTCTCCAGCTAATTTTGGATCACAGTTGCACAGAGGCCAGGTACTTCTGCACTAGCTTTGAAAGAAAAAGGAAGTTAAACTGGAAGGTCCTTTTTTTTTTTTTTTTCTGAAAATAAATTTCAAATGCTTTCTTCTTGTTTGTAAGATACGTACGCTTGTCTACAGTTTGTGGTGTCCCAGCCTGGTTAATAATCAGGACCCCAAGACTGTAAGTACAACTGATGTTTCTACAAAGCAAGGTTCATGTAACACGGCCTAATTTTGATCTCATTTACTCCTGATGTTAGGCTGCTTAAGTTCTGTGGAGGTCACCGATTTACTCTGGAATAAATAGTAGCAGAATTAATTCCAGCTGTCTATGCAATACATCGGGATACACAAAGGGATGTAAAGTCACAAATACCCGGATAAGAGATTTTGGTTACTGAAACTGTACTTTGTACATGAGTTATTATGGACGTTGCCCTTCACAGCCTCTGACTGGGAGGGTGCAAGATCCATTTCCATGCAAAGTGTGTGACTTGTGCCAAATTATTACAGATAGATTTATGATACAGAGAAGAGACTGAAAGGAAACAGTATGTCAGAAATGAATTAGAAGTCAAGAAGGAAAAAGAAATGTAAAACACTTGGGCAGCCTGTATCTTTTTAATATTTTAAATAGAAAATCATATTTCACTTGCTCAGGGCCCTTTGTCTAGGGAAGGTACTTAAACCAATTCTTAAATTTAACATGGACACATAGATACTCGAAGCACAACTTTTTCCTCTAGTGCATTCCTGGGATAGGGTTTAAGATTTCAGGGGAATGGTGCCAGCAGTATGCTTTTTTTCTTTTTTTTTTTTTTTTTTTTTTTAAATCATTTACAAACAACACTTATTAGGGCATAACTCGTATTGCTTTCATCTCTTGTATTATTTAAATACTTGCAAAGTGCACTAGCTAGCAGCTTTATTTGGTAAGGTAATTACATGGCATGTACTACTGACAAGAACAGAGAAGAGCAGAATATCTGCTCGATTAAGAATAAAAAGCTTCCTTGCAGGTGCTTGCATCTGTATGTGTGAGAATTAGGCAGGCTGAGTTCTGTTGTCCTGGATAACTCTGAAAAATTGAATTTCAAGCTGACGTACTTCAATATTTTTGTAAGCGCGCATCTTCCTACTCATTGCCTGTATGAAGCTAAAGGAACCAATTCTGCACGGTTGAAACCACTCAAAGATTTTATATTTTTTTCGGTGAAAACATAAAACAAAATGCAAACAAATACTGAAGATCTATAGTGAAGAAGGCTACCAAGGGAAAATCAGCTACTCCGCAGTAAATTTTACAGTGGTCCTTTTACTAATGGAAATCATATGCCTATACCAAAACCAGGGAAAGGTATTTCATCTCTCATGTTCTAGTTCGTTTTATTTATGACCTATGTTATAGATATTCAGACTCTTTTTCCTAATGTAATATGTGGCTGCAATTGCATACCAATGATATTCACTTGCCGTATTTGTGACAAATTGCAATCAACAGAATTCAAGAATTCATCCCCTGATTGTTAAGGGGGCATTGGCAATATGAAGAGCATATATATTTGCACTGTGTTTTCTGGGAGTTGTGGATGTGAGCAGGTTTTTGTCTCTCCAAAGTCCCTCTTGGACCATCCCAGGTCGGTCCCACTGAGGAAGAGTCATGGGTGCTAGCCCAGAGCTATGTAACTGCTGACCTACTGGCCAGGATGCACCAGCTTACTGGTTTGCCAGTTGCTGTTGGAAAGAGTGGATTATGGCTGAATTGGGACTCTATGGAAACATTAATCTGAGTCTCTCCCTGCTGCCCAGCTGCTGCATGTCATGAAATGTGTAGGAATGTAATGATCACTGAGACATCAGCTCCTCTTTCAGTTTTGGTGGTACTGCTGTCTGGGTTCAAATATAGATGGGGGAAATGAGAAGAGATTTAGTAGACAGGTGGTGTGACCCATTTTTTTCCCCTCAAAGAAAACGGGTTTATTCTCCCCCCGGCCCCAAACTGTGGTGTGCTAAGAAACTCACGATGATAAAAAATATTAAAAATTTATCACTCCTGTTTATTCACTGTAAATGATTCTCCTGACTTAAATCAGACCATAATGCACTTGAACAACTGCACCTCCCACGCTGTGCTGCTCTGAGTGGAAATAGGCTTACAGGAGATGTTCTGCTTTTCCCGGTTTCATTTTCTCTTCTAAGTGCAAGCCTTTGTTAAATCTAGGAACTGTTGCAGACCGTTTTTATGAAGGATCATAAGAAGTTAGGGTTTGCAAAGACCAATTAGTTCTGCTCCATGTCTCTGCCAGTCCAGACTTGTAGTATACAAGGTAATTTCTAGTGCTTTGTCTAGCTAATTTTTAACGTGGGCATGTAGTGTTTTCACAGTTGAACAAAGTCTCTTTTTTTTTTTTTTTTTTTTCCTGATGTTCAGCCTAAAATGTTCTTTCTTGCTTTCATCCCATGACCCCTTGTTATACTGCCATGTACCACATTCAGCAACTTGATTTGCTTTTTGGTGTTCACAGCGTGTAGGTGCATGAGGAAGGTTGTTGTATTTTGGCTGTAGAGTGTTTCTTTTTAGAAAAGGGAGGTCAGAAATATATGCCATCGAACCCCTACCATGTGCTATGTAATCAGTTACACTGCTTGGAGGAGCACTGGTAACAGACTTTGAAGGCTTAACAAGTCACTCTGTTGCAATGAGCTGCTTTTTTCATGTATTATTCCATGTTCTCCTCACCCCTGTGCTCACAGTAGGAGCCAGCCTTTTTTTTTTTTTTTTTTTTAGCTGCTTCTTATTTGAATTCTTTCTCTTTCAGCTACCCAACTCCATAATAAACTGTAACAAGGCAAAGATGTACACACAGTAAATCGCTTCTTTTGGCAGAGGAGGAAAGTTTGTGCTTTCTTTTATAATCCTCTTTACGTATTCCAAATTAATTTGTTTCCACAGATTTTCTCCTTTGTATGTTTTTTTTTTAAAAAAAAAACCGAAGCTATTGTCAGTTACTCTGGAAAGCTGCTGTCCCATACGCACTCTGCTGAAAATAGCGGCTCAGCCCCGCGTAATCCGCCTGCTTTCACCAATGTCACCGCCTCCCCTTAGTGTTAAAGGGATACAGTCAGATCAAATTTGGCCAAAACCCAGCCTCCGAGTTCCCGTGAGGCCTAGGACTTGTGGAGTTTGTATTTTTTCAACATAATTTGGTAGAAACAACATACGCCATTTCAAATAGATATTTTTTTAAAAAAATGCAGGCAACAAATAGAAATTCCTCCTTTAACATTGGCCTACTGTGCTGTCAAATATCTAATTGAAGATGGCAATAAATGCAAGTAAAACTGATTAATCTGATTAACAGAAAATACCTATAGAAAGGAAACAAACACTGCTCACAAAACTATACTCCCTTCCCTTGCACTGACCAAAATATGTTGTCCGAAGCAGCTTTATCATCTATTGATACTGCTCATTAGGAAAGATCCTCCTGTTGCAGTTTTACTGCCTTTAATGTGGTCTGGAAATGGACTAAGCAAGATGGGTGTATATATATAATGTGTAGTTGGCTAGGATGAAGAAGCTGTGCGTTGGGTACCTCTAGTGTAAACCCAAGTCCTAGTCCCAGTCCAGTTTCTTACCATGTCGCTATTTTAATTGGGAGAGTTACGAGATGTGGCTGATAAAGGCACAACTGAGGCAGTGGACAAAGGAGTAGCAAGAGGCACGTCCTCCTGCCTGTACATCTTCTTTAATTCCAGACTACTGGGTAATCATTCTAAAGGTTTGCAAAAGCCCCTTTTCACAAAACACTTCAGCTGGTCCACAGTAATATTTCACCCAAACTACTTGGGTGTGTCGGGCATTTCAGAAACCTCTTCTTGAATGTTGAAGACGCTGAGTTTCTGCAAGCCGTAGAAATCTGCTTCCTGCCTGAATGCGACATCCTTCATTTGCATTACATGCTGCTGTAAACCCCGAGTTTAGCTTGTATCACTGCAAACGACAACAGTTTGTAAACACCATCCACACAGTGGTGCACCCGCTTTGTGCCGCTGGTGTTCCTGGCTGTTTTGAGATCAGCTGAGCTCAAAGTGTCAAACTGGCTGTGAAGTGTGACCGGCTGATGTTAGATAAGTGTGGAGAGGCTGCTGGCAGCAGCAGTCTCCTGTGTTTTCTCAGCGCTTCCTGTTGGTAAGTTCTTCAAAAAGGAAGTCATTATCATGATTCCCATTTTATTGGGAAAACTGAGGCACAGTGAAAAGACCCATCATACTTTTACGGTCTGTGGCCAGGCCGGGAAGAGCATGGGGTGCTGTGGATTTCCAGTTCAGTATTAAGTAGCAGAAGAGCACGCAGGCTGGCATTTAGAGCTATCAAAGGATAAAAAGAAAGAACAGTTTCTGATAGCACTTGAGTGATCAACATGGCTTTGGAAGACACCCCAAAAAAAAGCTTGCTTCACAAGTGTAATTTGAAGATAAAATACAACACTTTCAGTTCTGGTCTTCACTTTTGGTAACAGATGTAGTTGTTTGTTGTGTCTGTTCTTGCTTCTTGGGTTCCAGAATTTTCATGTTTTTGCTACCGGATGAGTAAATTAAGCCACTGAGTCACTTGCAAAGTGCTGGGAACTTTAACGTGGGCTTATTTGTCCCTTATAAGGATAGAACGGAGAATCATGAAATGTTTCAGTAGATAAAAGATCATCCGTCCCAGTGCTTGCAACTCACCGTTTACCTAGAATCCTTAGACTTGACCTAGGAAAATAGATCTTGTCTCATTGCTTGATAGCAATGAGTAGTAGCCAAGCTGCTACTTTTCACAGGCAGGATGTAAATTGCTTTTTCTGTAAAGCCTTATATAAAGCATCAGCGAACGTCACTTTTAGAAGTGACTATTATTTTTCCAGATGATTGCATGCCATATGATAGTGGATGTTCCAGGCATCAGGGTAACAGGCTTGCAATTGTTTTTGTTTGCCATCCAGAAGAGGGCCAGAAGTGTCGCTCTCAGCCATCTATCCAGGCCCCGGTGCAGTTTTCACAGTCGATCTAGAAGGAAAGGTGATGACATCTTTCCAAAAGAAGCAAGCATCTACCAAAAAGCGAGTGAATTTTTGTTGGGGAGTTTGGGATCTTCAAGTTTGGGAGGAAGCTGAATCCTGACCCAGTGCTTGTGTTGCACACCTTTGAGGATGCTGGCTGGATATATACCCTCAGCTGATGGAGCAGTTACAAATTTCACCAGGTCCTCTAAGCATTTCCCCCTGCTGATTAGTATCGTTTCTGCCTTGTCCAAGCTGAGCAGCAGCCAGCTGGCTGCCTTCCAGAAACCAATTTCTGCCAGACATTTTTTGAGGTTGGCAGCAGCCGTGTCTGGGTCAGGAAGGATGGAGATACAGAGCTGGGTGTCATCAGTGCACTGATGGTAGTGCAGCGCGTACTGCTCCGTAGATGCCCTGCAGCAGCTGATGAACCAGAGAGGTGGATGGAAGTGAACCCAGTAGGAAAATCTGAGGACACGCCATCGCCCAGCAAAAGATTTGAAAGAGCATATCGTCTTGCGTGGAGAGGGGAGGAATGCCTGGAATTTCTCCCTATGGATTTTTGTGCTCATTTGTGTATAAATCTCGTATTGAGCAGGTTGTTCTGGGCAATATTTTCACTCAGGCGGTGTAAATCCCTGTGGCCAGCCATTACCTGCACGCCTGGGTTGTGAGCGACGCTGGCATTGCTCAGGCAGCAGAACGTAAAGGATGGTGACCTGCTTTCTGAAACATGCCCCCGCTTTGGCAGCCTTCTTCAAGCACATTATATGCATGTGTCAGATATGATTTCAGGCCATGAAGGATGTTTTAGTGAAAGAGAGATTTGGGCATGCAAATGCATGGTTTAGTACCATATGTTCAGCCTGTGATGTGGATGTATCCGTTTTAACACGTGGCTCTGCGAGTTTGGGTTTCACTTGTAGGTCTTTGCAATACTTGCGCCATAAGGCATTGCTTGCGTGCCATTTTAGTTGTTACCCCTATCAAACTGTGCCTTGGAAGGGCTGAAGAGTTGGATTTCGGAGAATGGAAACATACCTGGGTTGACTTGCACACTTCAGTAAGACAAAACTGAGCAGGCAAGCCTGAAACACAGGACATCCTGGGAGATGTCCCAAGGAGAGGGAAGAAATGGGAGAAGCAGTGGTTTGAGCCCGGGAATAACACCTCTCCGTGAAGCTTCACTTAAAATTAACATTTTGAACATAAGGCTGAGACTTATGAGTGCGTTAGTATTGTGTAAAATCTGTGAATTCAGTGTGAGCTGCTACTTCAATGCGATGGTTTTAGGACATGAACTCATTATGATAATGATGCAATTGGTAAAGAGAAATTCAGAGTGTTTTGCTCCAAAGAGTAGGCGGCTAAGAAGGAATAGCATTATGAGTTTAAGTAATGTTCTAAGTTGAGCACCCGTAATGTGTAATTTACACGTGCTTAGAGTCTTACATACCAAGAAAACTGCTGCTAAGGGTTGTACCTGCTTGCTTTACCCATAGCAGAAGTCCACTGACATGGGACGGCCAGCTGTGCTTATTGGAGTAAAATATTGCCTAAGAAACAAACAGAATTTGGCAGGAAAAGGTATGGAATAAAAAACTGAAGAGAGAACTTTCACATAGCTGAACTGAAAAAAAAAAAAAAAAAAAAGCTTAAAAATAAGGTATGCGCAGAACTTAAATGGTGGTGGTTGTTAGCGAGACACAAGCTGCCGAAACGCCATCAGGGATGGCTCGTGGACAGCAGGGTTTTGAAATAATGCTTTGGAAAGATCGTATCTTTAAACTTATATGTGTGTGTCTGTGTCTGTATTTCATGTGCTACAGGGCACGTGATTTCGCGGGTTTAGGGTAACTGTAGATATTCTGACTTCGAATTGCTATCTGAGTCTTCCTGGGGCTTTTTGTGCCTTCTCAGTTTTGTGTGGAACATCTCACATTTGAGAACAGAAATCAAACAGCAAATCATATCAATTGAGCCATTTTATTGTAAACTGGGGGGGGGGGGGGATTATCTACACTACTAGATGTTGTTTCTAATTATCTGGATTTGGTGATATGCAAGCTACTAATTCAAGTTTTCAAAATAATTTGCAAAAAGCGTGGTTGTGGTTTTCCACACTGTCAAACAAATGAAAATTTTCCTCTGAAGATTTTTCCTTAAACAAACCCTGGAAATGAATTCCCTGGAAATGATACCTGAGACTGTATAGGAAATTCCTGTATTATATAAAAGAAAAGGTTGGATATGTATGTTTGCAGTCTTGTGCTGTCTCATTCAGGCTTTCAGAGGGATTTTACTTTCTTGTTAAATATTAGGCTGCAAGCACTTCAGATTAAGTAGTAAAACATAGGTAAACTTCTAACACCTGGAATGAGTCTTTACGTTTGCTCTATTAGATTGAAAGATTCTGCAATAAATATTTGTCTAGAGAAGGTGTAGGTGTATACTCATATTGGCTTGTGCTTTAAATAACAATATGAAGAAGATGTTTATGTAGGTTTTAGAGTGCTATTGTACATTGGATCATGCATCAAAACATTTATGGTAACATTTAAAGAATCGGTCCGACGGGAGCTCTGTTAGCTATTGGTTTACCAAAAAAAATCCCCCCCCCCCCCCCCTTTTTTTTTTTTATTCCTCGCTTTTATGTGCTTTAGAAAAGAAATCAATTGTTTGTCCCATACTGTATGTCTCGGCAGGTGGGTATCACTGGCCAAATCCAGAGATGCTGCATTTGTTCAGCTTCCATTGAGAGTATCTGGGAACCAAGTCCTCAGCATCACTCCAGATCAAGTCCTCTTGAGATTTACTACATTATAATAGAAAATAGCTCATTATTATTTAAAGCTGTAGGCTGATTGAGTAACACACTCGGGCAAACGCAGGGTCTTTACTGGCTAATAGAGCATCTGCGGTGAGGTTATGATTTTCTCCTGCTTTCGTATTGCTGGAATTTACAGCAGTTTAATTTCTCCTTTACTCTGTGAGTTAATTACCAGTGGTTTACTGTAAGTGCTCAATCTTTGATAGCTAGATTGTGTGGCTGCATGGGGTCTGATCAGATAAATGGCACAGTGTTTCTCCTGACGGGCAGAAAGCAACTGTTATTAACCAGTGAGATGGCTGACAGGATCATTAGGGTGTTGCAGTTTGGGCTGTTCTGGCCACTGAAACGAATGACAGATGCTCTCCCCAACCTCTCCCTTCAGGGACAGAAGGATGAGAGAGAAAGAGGCTTATGAGTTTAAAAGAAACTAAACTACCTTAATGAAATATTAATAATAAAATAATAAAAGGAAAATATAGTAACATCAAAAAAGAAAATAATGAAATATATGCAATACATGTAAAACCATATCAAGTTCCCAGGATGACAATCACATCACCGACAGGCACTGGGAAAGTCCCAGACTGGACTCAGAGGTGGATGGGGGAACTGGATTCTAGATCCGGATTCAGGAATGCACAGATTGAGATCAAAGGCAGATGAACAGAGTCCTTCTTGGATGCCGGCTATTGAAGAAAAAAAGGGATGACCCTTTGATCCCTCAGCTTTCATACTGAGCTTGATGCAGATGGGATGGAATACCTTGTTGGTCAGTTTTGGGTCATCTGTCCTGTCTGCTACTTCCCACAGACGTGACTCTTCTTTATACTCTTCTGCTTCTGACCCTCCAGTGGGGCACACAACAAAGTGAGCTGCCCTTGGGTGTTATAGCAATAAGTATAAGGAGGAGCCTCCCTACTTATACCGTTTCTTGGTACTAACTACAAACATCAGGCCTTATCTCTGCTAGATGCTGACACTATCTGAAAAATATGCTGTTAATTTCGGAGAGTTCAGTTAGTTAGAAGAGGCTTAGCTGAAAAGTAAAAATACCGAAAAGACAACTTGTTCTGCTTTACCTCAAACCAGGGTTTGGGGGTCTTGGAGATGAGGGGGATGGAGATAAACAGGAGCTTTATGCTCTTTCGGAGTAGCTGAAGTTGTCACTTACCTGGCAGGATTTGGGGGTATTTTGAACCTAATTTGCCACCTAGCTGGCAGATTTTCTGTTTCTTTAGATTTTTTTTTTTGTTTGTTTCTTTTATCACTTGGAAATGCAAGAGCCTTTGTTTCTTATGAATGATGTATCTAGTTCAAAGGGTGAGTGTGTGTTTTTGTATTTCATTTTTGTTGCTATTTAAGTTAGTAGGAAAAAAAGTTTACAGTTGAGAAAATTATCTCTTAAAGTCGGGGACATCTACTTCTATTGGCAAATTTGCAGGGAGCTGATGCGACCAGATTACTTTTACATCCTGTAAAATCCCAGCTTGACAGTATTTTCACGTTTCTTTCTGGGCCCCATGGACTCTTCCCTAGAAACCATCATTCCTATCAAAAGAGCTCTCTGTGAGACTTACTGAGTAGACGCAGGCTTAAAAATAGGACTTTTATCAAGCTTTATGATAGGACCTTATTTTAGCTGTAGAAAGATCCAAGCACCTCCTTCCTAGATATCCATCTAGGGAAAACGATCATGTCTGTGTATGAAATATACTACATTTAAAAATATTGACTCATAGCATTAATCCAAGGTGATAAAGTCTTTTGCTGATGAATACTTTACCATTAATGATGGCAGTCAGTAATTTGCTCTGGTAGATTTCAGTGCAATTTACTTAGAGACCCATCAACCCTCTATAAAAAGCCACCAAGCTAGCTTGGATTGGCTTAAGAGCTGTGAGAATTCTTTTGTTTTCCTACTGGTATGCACCCCCAGTCATAAAGAGGAGAGTGTCAAGCTGATCAAAATGAAGAAATAGGATAAATAACCTCAACAATAGTGAAATGCTAATGAAGAGCCATGGTCCCAGCAGCGCAGGCAAGTCCTCCCTGCTCTGGTACCCCACTGAGATGGGAAGGACTGGTGAGCCCAGGGCAGAGCATCAGGACCATGACCTGACCTTGCCTGCCCCGGTAGTAGTCAGAGGAGCTCCCACCTCCACCTTTCTGCTGAGGAGGGCAGGCCTGGCTCCCCCATGGACAATATGGTCTTTGTTTCACCTTGATTTTGAAGATGGCGCCCAGATATGGGTACACAGGCTTGTTAGGAGGAAACGAGTGGGTGTGTTGCAGCGAGCTGCACTGCCAACACCACTTACCAGAACCAGCAGTGTTAGTACTTAGCATATAATAACAGTATTATCTGGTGGCATCTGATGTATTACTAGATTGTATAATATGTTGACAGTACTGATGAAGTCTAGTACGAGGAACAAAATTGTTGCATTATGCAATGGGAAGGAGCGTTGCTGGCTGGGGTTGTTAATTCTTCAGGGAAAGAGCTGCTCTGGTCTCTGCTGGAGACTCCTGGCTCCACCATAATTTAGATCATCACAAATGCTGTGGCTCGTTACCTATTAGGGAGATGAATCGTTTAGCTTTACAAATCTGAGAATTTCACCCTGAGTGATCTTCCTCTGGTTGTGTTTAAGGCAGCGTTACAAGCCCTTGTTGTGAGAGTACGTGATAGCAAAACCTCTTTCTATAAGTGCATGTAGGAAAGAGATACTGACTCCAAAGCTACACTTGTTTCTTAACTGAGTGGCCAGTATTTTTAAGAACTAAACTTCGTTTCTTGCTTGATCGTGTGTGGAGAAGAGAATCCTTTAGTTATGGTGAGGTGGTATGTAAACAAGACACTATTATCAGTGTCAAGGTAGAGATTTTATACTTTTTTATAAAAAAATATTGTTCAAGCAAATCCTACGTGTAACTCCTTATGCAGATAGCAGATGTGAGTCTGGAAGGCTACTCTCTTGTGAGTCACAGAAGATGCGGTTTCTTTTTGATGGGAAAAAATATTTTAACAAATCTGTAGGCACCCAGTTCTTGCCTATAGCTAGGCTGCACAATGTGGCTATTTTCAGGGGGACTGTGGCTACGGAGAGAGGATTCGCATCTTTTTCTGTGACAGTCCCAACATAAACCCATAGAGATAAAGGAAATAAGAGCAAACTTGATGTGTTTTTTTCACAAGTCCTGCCTAGCATGCCAAGCTTTGATCCCTCCCTTTTACTTTCTTGTGGAGGAAGCATCTTTCCTTTAAGTTGTTCACTTTCTAACAACATTTCTATTGTAAATCAATATTATTGATAGCTCTCTCCTGAGCCTGGTTGCATTAAAAAGAAAGCTTCCATGGAAAGCTTTGGTTTCACGTCCTTTGCACAGATTCCCATACCTGGCTGCTCAGGTGCTCTGACTGGCGTGAACCGCTTGGATGGATGGGGACAGTCCCACTGTGGTGGTGTGAGCCATAATCTCTTTAATATACTGCTTATTGGTAAATAATTGTGCAAAACCATCCTGTTAGTTAATGGAAAGGAAGAAAAGATGTTTAAAGGGACCCTGCTAGCAGTGTGAGCTCCTGGTGGTTTTTCTTTATATCTGGTTGTGTAGGCCTGTAGCCTCATGCTGCCCCAGGTAGATACTGCGGAGGCTGGCACTCAACCGTTACCATATTTTCATACCCAGAACATGCAGCTTGGGTAACCTGTGTCCCTTAAAGAGTGCAGGTACTTGAGAGTAAGTCCCTTAATAACCTGCTGAAAATAAGAGACAGGGGATAACCAGGGCAGAGAAAGCAGCACATGGAAAATCGAGGGCCAGTTTAGGGAAAGGAAGCAACCTGATGATAGTGCAGAGCTCACATTACATACATATATAGACATAGTCTGCGCTGCATTTCTTTGGCATTTTTAATTCCCCTATGCAACATATGAAACTGCGTATAAAAATGCTGCAAGTATCACCCAGAGGGGGGAAAAAATGAAGAGCTGTGCTGGTGGTAAGACTCAGTGGGAATTCCCTAGCCCAAGTACCAGGATGTCGGATGTGTGTCATGTACAATATCTGTGCATCGTACAATGTACTTGCCCAGAATGAGACATGGTGGTGTCTTGCTGGTGTGTAACACTGGGGCTGGAGAGCCTACCCTGAGCATGCCCTGCTGAAAGAGATCTGGATGTCGGGGAGTGTGCTCTTTGTCACCTATAAATTGCTTAGCTTGTTATGGAGGGGAAGAAGCAAGGGTGTAAGGAAAAGAGAGAAGCCTGTCGCCTTTGCTTCTATTAAGTAGTGTTGCTCGTTTAATGGATGGGTAACAGGAAAGAGTGTAAGGGGACGCCATTGTTAATGTGAACTCCTGCAGTTTTTATTATACTTGCACCCGCTATAGTTAGGGTTGAGCAGCTGTTTCCATTATGAACTCCTATTTCAGGGGTTTATAACTTGGTTGTAAAAATTTGCTCCAGGCTAAACTGTAACTCACTGGGTCTTAGCCTGGGAGAATTTTCTTAAACAAAACTTCAAAAGAAGAACTCCATCTAGTCATTGTTCTGCACGCTTGCACAGAAGCCAAATTTTACTGAAAAGCCTTGAGATCTGTTTGTATAACTATGAGTTGATTACATTTCCCTCTGTCATAGTTTAAAAAAAAAAAAGTTTGAACTACGCAAAATATGGCTGAAGGCTGTATGTGACCAAGGGAGGAACGCCGTGATGACTCAGCTGATGTCCATGCAGTCTGGTAGCTGTTGGGTTATGAAAGTTTTTTTTCCTTTGGAAAGACAGCAATGTGATATTGCCATAAGACAAGAGGATGTCAAATTTGCTTTTACTCATAGGATCTATGAAGGTTTCGTGCCTGTGTGTATTGTACTGTGCCTACATAATACTAGCATTGAATTCGTACTTTGTAGCATGCAAAGGTGTCTTGTAATATGTGTTTGGTCATACATATGTTTCAATCCCCTGGGCATACAGTTTCTTTCAGAAAGATCTTAGAATGCCATCACCGGTCTGCCCAAATTGTGTTCAATGGCCTTTAACTGCCTTTGAATAACATGTTGCCAGGCTCTTTTATGAGGTGCAGTTACACTTTATAAGGACACCTTTTATACATAAAAAGGATTGTCTCTTGGCCCTTCCAGTTTGTTTCTGTGGCAGTAGGTATGCATTGGAAACTGGCAAATTTCACCAAAAAACTCATCAAAAGTTGCAGCAAGATTATGAAAACCTACTTCTTAATACATTCAGTCTTTGGTTTGGCTGGCTAAATGACAGTTGTAAGACATCAAGAAAATGTGGAACTCCTGCTCACAGGTTTGTGTGTGCCACCATCATCTGTTGTCAGATTTGCAAAGCTATTTAGATACCTGAAACTGCAGACCAGCTTCCCTCAGTTTCCAAGGGCAGGAACATTTGTTTAGGCAGATTGTCCAATGCATCTGAAGACAGATCTGATTTTTTTTTTTTCTGGCATCATCCGTAGGGGATTTGAGAAAACCTTATCATTTGGAGCTCAGCGTAGGAAATACAGCTAATGCTGTGTGGGGATATAGGACTGCACCAGAATCAGGTTTGGTACTTGATATCAGAAGTATACTAAGGTTTGCTCTTCTAACATTTTTGTATCTAAAAACCTGAATTTTAAGTATGATGGATTGCTTTTCAGATTTTAGATGCTATTCTGAATCAAAATTGCCAAAGTAGGTAAAGATGCTTACGTTTATTCTAATCTTATGACAATAGGTAGGGAAGAATATAGAATCCAGGTTTCAATTTGAGCATCTTGCACTAGAATATCTCTGCACTACTCAGAGCCACCTATTCTGTTCTTCTGAGGTGCTTGAGCCACAAAGAATGAAATTGCCCCCTCCTTTGAAATACATATGGTGCTCCACAGCCATCTTGTCATCTTAGTTATTCAGCGAGGAGGCAGTGTGTGGGAATGAGTATTTGTAGATATTAGTATTTTACAGTGCTTGGTATTTCCCAGCAGCTCTTGGCAAGGTGATGAATGCCACTGCTGGGCTTTCTCTGTCACTGGCTAATCTTCTGTAACTGCGTCACATTTCAGACTGTAGTATGAGGGATGTTAATTCATGGTGTCATTGTTATTTAAAAGTATGCAGAAAATGGCTAAGAATGTAAAATATATTATGATTATAACCTGCTTAGTCACCAGCACAGAAATATCATGCAAACTAAACCAGCCGAAGCAAAAAAATTTTTTTTTATCCCAAAGGCCAAGAGCATAAGTGAATAAGTCTGCTTACATGAAAAATAAAGTTGTCTCTTCGTTCTTCTACTCAGAATTAGAAGAATGCAATCTCAAAATCTAAGAGCCTATTGATGAAGATAAGATGGCATCTCTGTCTCTGGCATCAAGGAGAGTGTAGTGTGAATCTGACTGCTCTCCCACAGCAACTGTAGCTGCACAGGGTAAAGACAGTTGCATGCGGGCAGAGCCATGTAGTCTTTCTAGGTTTAAACCAATAGTTCATTCTATTGGAAACGAATAAAGGAGCAGACCAACACACAGGGGTCTGGCACTGAGGATTCCTGTTGAGGTCCTACTGCATTTATCAGCAACTTCAGTTTCTCCGTTTAAACCTGTAGTTCAGGTATAACAAATTGCAACAGTGCAATGAGTGTCAAAACCCACTTTTTCTCTACTTTAAAAGCAGATAAAAATAATTTTCTTCAGGGATAAGCGGAAAGTAGGCAGCCTCTGAATTAGCGTGTAGTGATACGTATAATAGGATGGACTGTACATCAGGACCCCCAAAAGAACTTTTCCTCTGAGCCATTGTTCTGGGCTTCTATTTAATGACTATACTTAAATATAGACTAAAAATTAGGGGTCACCAGTAGGTGAGTTGTACCCTGACCTACCTCTGTCCCATGAAGTATATCTCACATGACTAAAATCAGGTAACAGTGACTGCAGTCACATGGTGGACACCAGTCTGCCCTGTGATGAGAAGTGGTTTCAAGGTGCACACAAGAGGATGTTCTATCTCATGGCCAATAGCCTGCATATGTCTCATGGACCATCTTGCTGACAGTATGCCATGGCCGTTGCTCTGCCAGACAAGAACAAATTAGAGTTTGTTGGTGTTTTCAGCTCAGGTCTTGTAGAAGAAAAGCTCAGGTACCTTATTTGAAAGGAACAAATGTGATGATAAGGGGCAGCAGGACAAGACAGCAAGGGCTGATGCAGTTTTCAGCCCTCTTGAGGATTTTGAGTGCTCCTGGAGTGACAGGTCAGGAAGGCTGTGCTTTCTGACCTGTGGTTAGGACTTCCCACAATTAGTCTGATCATATGTACGCAGAACAGCTGCTAAGCTAGTAGCATTTGATGCTGTCTCACTTTCCTCTGGAAACAGGCTCCAAAGTGCATGTTTTCTCATGGTGCCTCTCTATGGGGCTCTCTGTGAGATGCGCCACTGCGTTCTCCCCCAGGCTTTTTGCTTCTGCTTCTCTGATCTTCCTCCTGTTCCTCAGTCTCCCTCATCCCTTCCTCCAGCCAGGTTGTCACCACCACCATATCTGTTCTGCACTTGGAGTTCATCTGTTGCTCAAAGCAGTTTCTTGAGGTATCTCCATTGTCTCACCCTTTCTCAGGTCCCTGCCGCTGGATTCCCCCACCAAGAAGCCTGCTCTACTCTCACCCTCCCCCCCCATTTTTACTGCCCCTTGGATGTCCTTTTCTCTCCTGCATTAGATTTTTCTACCTCAGTTGCACTCCACAGCTTCCCCTGTCCCTCCCACAGTGCTGCTCTTTCAATAGGTCTTGACAAGGAGGCAATGAGCTTTTATCTGTTCCCCCGTTAGAAAAGCACTGTTTTTTGTAAGGTCAAAAATCTGATGGGTTTCTTGCTTGAGTTAGCTAAAGCTGTGTTACCCACTCTGGCTAATTCCAGGATCAAATATCTCTTGTAAAAGAGATCAAGCCAACACACAGACAAAATGATAGTATTTTAACTCTAAATGTAGTATTTCATGTTTTGATGATCGTTTTTACTGCTCAGGTAGGGTACTGTAGAAGTGAACTCAACCCAGTTAATGACCATAAATAATAATGACGGCATAATTCTTTTGTCTTGTCCTTTGCACACACTAATCTGCTCTGACAGCCAGCTTTGCTCTTTTATTAACTCTCCGTCAGCTGTAATCAGTGATGGTGAAGTCAGGCAGCAAAATTTACATGTGCCAAGTCTCACCATATTTTTTTTTTTTTTTTAATTTTTATTTTTCCTCTGAACCCTTTCAGTCTTCAGTTTTGTGTATCTTTGAGTTGCTGGTCGGGAGAAAGTATGGGGGAAAGAGGGCACAAATGTGCTTTTTTGACGTGTTGACTTACCACACCGAACAGGATTCATAACATCACTGGGCAGTGCTGTCTTTGGTTACTCTTCCCTTCCTTCCTGTCTCCTGCCTATTTTCAAGAAGAATAAATACGTAACAGGAATTGAGAGTATAAGACATGTCCTTGATTAAATCTTTTGATCGTTTGTTTTTTTTTTTTTAAGTTAGAATCCAGTGTTTCTTTGGGGAGGGGGGGGAAGAGCTTAATGGATCATTTTCTAGCTCATGTGACAATGCTTCAGCCTATTTTAATTTATGATTTATGCCAGTTACTAATAGATTACCTGGAAGTTGATGATTAAAGTGGAAGTTTCTTTGGAGAAGGGTGATATAACTGAGGTCGAGACCTCCTAGTGACCTCAAATGTAACTATTACCCTTCTAGGTTAGTTGCAATTGGAGATCAAAGTGTTGGTACAGGAAACATATTTGGTCCTGAGGTTGTCAGTTGGGGGCTGTTGTTTGACAACAACATAGACATGGTTGTTGGAAGGGCAATAAAGTGTTTCCTTGCAGCTTTTTCTTTGCTCACAGATAGAGACAGGACAAAACACTCAAATTGCATTTCAGGGTGTGGTACTTAAATCATTTTTCACAAGGAATTCTGCGTCTCACCTGGGTAAAACATTACTTCATAAACGAGTGGGAAACGATTCAGGCTGGTGGTTGCAACCAGTTCTTTTTCTTACTCAGTTACAAAGCTGAGAAACTTTGCTTTATCTCCAGAGGTCCTATTGTTTTAGCTTGTGTCAGTATATGTTGCAGGAAGGGAGAAGGGGAAAGAGCCTCAGTACTCTCTATGGATCACAGAGCATTTTATGGTTTGTCTTAAAGGGGTGTATGTGTCTGTGTGTCAGTACATCAATGCTTTGCTCAGATGCAAAGGAGGAAGAAAACCCCAGAAAAGCTTATTTCTGACTGGCCATTTATGCTGAGTGACTGATATCATCTAGGCATTTTTCACCTAGACTTTTGTAAGCTTTAAGGTAAGAATGATCAACACTCCTGGTTACTGAGCGTGCCTCGTTTGCAGCTCATGCTCATGTTTTTTAATGAAGACACCTTTGATCTGAGCGCCTCTCACCTAAGCCACTGAAAATCATGAGGAACATCTCTCACATGAACAGAACAGCCGCTTTGCACTTCTTGTGAGTGGGCAGAGAAGCCAAGTTGCTGTTTTCTACTATACAAACACAGCTGTACTTTCAAGTGTCAAGCAAGTTTCACACCATCTTTCATAGCTTTGCTTTTCATAAGGCCTCCCTTTCTCCTGGTGGTGCTGCTGTTGCCCTGTCCTTAAGTGTGCTTGCATGGGGACAAGGGGCTGCGAGTCAGGAACAGCTTGTGTTGGCAGTGCACAACTGGGTTGCACTCCAGCTTGTCCCCTCTTATTTGTGCTGGCTCTGCAGAGGTAAAGGAAAAGCTGTAATGCCTGAGCCATAAAGCAGACTTATGCAGTGGATTTGGTTTTTCTTTTTGTGTGTTTTTTTTTTTTTTTTTTTAATGGAGTTACTCCCTAGAGGGGGAAAAAACCTATCCTTTTAATCTCAGTGCAAATGTGCTACCTGGGTTTTACTGAGATGCTGCTGAACTGTGTGTTTGGGTGATGCAGAATTGAACTCTTTGCACTGCTGTTGAAAGATGCAGATCTCTGACTTGGAGAATGCTGCGTGTGGATCTCAATGCTTCTGTCTCCAAGTAGAGCCCAGGTCCTTTGAAGCCATGAGTTAGGTCAGGGCTTAAGTTCATGAAAGGCTTTAGCATCATCTTGGCTGAAGACCATGCTGTAAAAATCCCATCCTACTAGTGAAAACACGGGTGGCGTTTTAGGAACATGTTGAAAGATCTGCTTTACAATGATTTTTTTTTTTCCCCGCTTGGTGTGTTTTACTGATCAAGCTGTAAGAAAAGTTTAAATTGGCAAGGGTTAAAGCTTGCTCCGCAAGAATGGTTGCATGCAGTAATGCTAGAGTTTTCATCGGGGCTCTGTCATCCTCGAAGGGCCATTGCTGAGCTCTTGCAAACATGCCATGACAGCAGGTACTATGAAAACAGTATTGAAAACTCATGGTAATTGTCCAGGCAACCTTGCCAAGGTGTCCTGATTGTGTATTGTTTTCCTTGGTTTTGATTGAAGTTACTGAAGGGAGACACTCATGACTGAAAAGTGACTTTTTGAACAGCAAATGACTCTAGAAGAGGTGGTCAAAAAGGGTCTGAAAAAGTCTGCAAGATTAAAAAAGTACTTTTATTTTTTTTTTTTTTGGAGTGTCACTTAGAAGGTTTTCCTCATTTTCCAGCCACCTGAGTATCCTTAGTTTTTAGTGAACACTTCTGGAAAACTTCTATTTTACTATGAGTTGATGAAATGCCTCATCAAGAACCAAGGCAAGGTTTTCTTGATTCCCTTTTATTTAACAAGTTAATGATAAATAAAATAAAATACACAAGTGACTGACCATCCAGTTAAAAGAAAAATGTGTTCAGCTTCATTTCAAGGGAACATGACAATTTGTGTTCAGATGTGCTGACGGAAGCAGTTTCTGCCTCCTCCCTTATTGCCAATAGTAGGCAAATTCTGTGTATTTTTTTTTTTTTCTTTAAATGTTGATAAGAGCTAGGGTTGACATCTTTGGGTCTAGTGCAACCTATCTATGCTCTGTATCCCTCTTCAGGAGAATTTCCATATTGATACAGGTGCTTAACTTAAAACTGCCTTTCAAAACTGCCCTTTACCACCCCACATAGACCTAAAAAAAAATGGGACCCATGGCAAACAAAGAAAAACAAATTTATTTCCAATAGTAAACACATACATCTTAACACAGCCCGCTCTTATGCAACACAACACTAACTATACTAACATTGTCTCTTATTTATTCCTAACTAGAAAGATGGACCAATTTCCTTTACAATCTAGTATTTCCTTTAAGATTTTCTGTGGCTAAAATAGTCAAACTGTGCTGCCCACTGTGGGAACAGCTGTATATTTCAGTACTGCTGTGACAGAGGTTAACAGCAATTAATTGTCTATTTTTTTTTTTGTATTTGTGGTTCCCATTTACAAAATGTTCTTCAAAACTAATTGAGTTCAAAGCTTACTTCCATTTGACGAAAGCTGGGAATTTGACCTAGCTTTAGGAGTCAAGACAAAATAAAATGAGTTATCAGATGTGCAATAAAATTATACACCCTGCAGAGCTGTGTTTGTAGACCTCTGTGATGACTATTTCAGTCTAGATAGTTACTGCATGATAATATTGTGTGTGTGTGTAGGGGGTTGTTAGATAATAAACCAGTTGTGTCTGTTAGGTTATTGAGGCTACCATAGCTCACCACTTCTATTTCATATGCACACTCAGATATGGAGAACCCCATGAACCACTTCCTACTCAGCATTTCACAGAATCAGAGAGTGGCAGGGGTTGGAAGGCACCTTCAGAGACCACCTATTCCAACGCCCCTGCCAGAGCAGGTTCACCTAGAGCAGCTTGGACAGGAATGCATCCAAGCGGGTTTTGAATATCTCCAGAGGAGACTCCACAACCTCTCTGGACACCCGTTCCAGTGCTGTTACCCTTTCTTAGTTGCAAAATGTAACTTGAACTTGGGGTAAGAGGCTTTCTCCATGTCCCTTTGCCGATATCCAAGAGGATTTCAAAGCAGCCCAGGGATTAGCTGACCTCCTCCCTTTATGCGTTACGGCTGGGCATGACGGGGCTAGTACTGGGGGAGGAGGGTGTAATTCCATTGCGTCCTACTCCATCAGGCAAGTTTGTGGAGGAAAAGTCGCCGTCTCGCTTATCTCCTTTCTCAGCACTAAGGGTATGGCGGGATTTGCAGTTACACCTGATGGTATCTGAGGAAAGGCGGAGGAATTTGCTCCTTTGCCAGAGCATGTTTTGCACTTCATTGCACTATTATAAATCACTCTACTCAGCTGTAACTCATGAATGAGTACTGGGGGGAGGCAGAAAGGGGAGGGTGTGGAGGTTGAGTATGAGTAGGGTTAACAAAATTTGAAACAGATTTATTGAAAGCCCTTCAAGAGCAAATAAAAAAAGACAGCCCAGCTGCTGCTGTTCTGCAGCAGAGCAAACTATGAGCAAGAAATCCTAGTAATTAGTTTCATTTGTAGGTGAAAAAAGGTCTTTCAGAGTGTCTGGTATCAATTATCATTAAGGGTTAGTCATCATTTCCATTTGAAAAACCTATATTTTTTATTTTTAGCTTTATGTGTTGTCAGCTTACATGCAATTAAAGAACCCTCAAAGCAACAGAGTCGCATGTGTCATGGGTACAGCTTTACTGGGCTTCAAGACAGCAGTCTCTGCTTGTCCCAGACCCGCAGTGTCCCTGGCTTTGTCTGACTTGATTTCGATGGCAGCCTATTGGTTTGCAGTAGTAAAAGAGATCAGCTCTCCTTCCAAGCTGTGCACCTCTCTCACACCCTAGAGACGGTCTGGCTGCAGTGGCAGGGCCACTTCAGATGGCTCGGAAAGATCCAGTAAATCTTAGGTGAGGTATGTGGGTGGAGACTTTCAAAAGCAGAGAGAAATGCTAGGTATCTGTATAGTTTCAGTGATAAATCTTGTACTCCTTTGTGCTCTTTCATACCTCCTTTCAAATGATTAAAATTAGTGTTCTCTCAAAAATGGGCTCACTCCACTTTTTGATTTAAAATCAAACTCCAGGTTTGCTCTTCAGCTTTACTTGTGGCAGGATGGGTTTCTGTTTGTTTTTATTTTAAATACTCTCTTACATTCTGAATTACAACCACTGCATGTCACAGCACTGCATATCTGCTACAAATGATCTTCGTCTATCTTGTAGGCGAATCTTAAAGTTCTATTGGCTTGTACTGTGTCTGTAGGGAAAGGCCGGTTTTGTGCCTAGTAATCGCTTTATGGCGAGCAATAAGGACTGGAAGAGGAAGGATTTGAGCTGGTTTAGTAAATATGCGGGTAGAATCCTACTTCTGTTGAAGTTTTGCCATCAACTAAAACACAGCCAGGCTCTTGGTCCTTTTGAGTAAATCACTGTAAGAATTTGGTAATTTGATCTCCTTACCTTTAAATGGGGCGAGTATTAATACTCCGCTTGCAGATCTTCCTAACCCAGTATAGTACAAGAAGTGTTATCTGGCATATGTGATGTAACGCTTGGCTCCTGCCCTGTTCAGTGGAGCTTGTCAACAGAAAATATTTTGGTTGGCTGTTTCTAAGACCTGCAGTAATACTATATCACTTTGTCTCATTATGGCATTAAGGTTTTCGTGTGTTTCTTTATAGATTCAGGAGGAAATAAATAGGACAGCTTTGTCAGCAAGGTGAAGAAGTAATATTTCCAAAGGAACTCTACCTTGTCAGGAGTCCCGGACTATGGTGGGTTTATACACTTCTTGGTGTGCAAATTACAGCAGCTATGAAGATAGGTGTGCATAAAAGGAAGAATTTCTTTGAAATATTTGCCCACCGGTATTAATAATGGCAAAACTAAAAATAGTTCCATCATTGTGCTCCTTCCTATTATCTAGTTATGGTAAATACTCTTTCATAAGTTTGTATATATATATACACACACACATACATGTGTGTAGGTCATTTGTGGTTTTTGATTTGTGTGTCTCTCCCACTAACGTCAACAAGTTATCCTGCAGACAGAAACCTTCCATAAACTCTCAGATTTTGTTCTGAAGGAAAGGAAACAACAAAAGGAAACAAAGAATAAAGGAAGTTATTTGTCTTGAATAGCTTTTATTTTATCATTTTAAGTCTGATTTATTTAGTACAATAGATTACTTTGGATTATTCCCATATTAGGTGTTAAAAAATCACCACTTATATGTTACTTTTCTCCTTCTTTCTAATTGCATAATTTTAGCTGTTTATGTGCTAAAATGTGGGTCAACTGAATAGTCTAAAGTAGAATCAACATAATACTGTTCTCTAACATCATCTACACTCTTTTGAGATAAAAATCCTAAGGTAAAAAAATCTGCAGGCTCAAATTAGTATTAAATCACCCCTGGGAAAAGTCCTTAGTGCTAATTAATGAATCGTGAAACTCACAGTTTTAAAGATAATCTTTGACACCTATATCTATTCATATGAAGAGCATTTTCATCAGCTGATTCCATCAGAAGTTACTAATTAAAACTTCCTCTTCCCACTCTGTTTAGAGACAACATAGGGGAAAAATGGCTGCTAAAGCTAGGATTTTATTCAGATTTTCAGTGCAGTCCAATTTGCATAAATTCTAATAAAGCATTATTAAAATCTATTAACACTTGTCTATGGCAATTAAGTGAGGTTTACTATTTTGAATGATTGCATTTCATGCAAACTGAGATAAGGAAGCATGGAGGGCTAGAAAAGAATGCAGTGTAATCCTGGGAAGGATGCGTGAAAGAAATCTTATTCACAAAGCACAAACTTTAGGAAGGAATAAATATTGTCTGCTTTCTAAAAGGCGGTAGAAAATTCTTGGCTCTATGGAGTTGAGATTCAATCATGGCTGCCCTCAGATGTTTATTTTACAATATATATATGATATACAAGGCTGGTGAACATCATGATATTTTATTATAAAACCTGGAGGGCACTGTCCTCTAGAGAGAATTGAAGATTTTAACTAATATTGATTATTTAGTACAGACTGTAAAGATCATAAGTTAAAATGGGAAAAAAAGAAAGCGAAGGAAAGACTTAGAATTTTTTTTTTTTTATATAGATTCTTGAAGGTTTCAGGGGAACTGGTAAAAAAATCAAGTAACGTTAATTCATAGAACTACTTTAACAGCTACTGTGTATATTCGGTTTGTTTGTTTCTGGCACAATTTTGGTCAAGACTCTTGATGCAAACCCATGGTACTAGCAGGCATTTGGTACCCAGTTTGCCATTCTGGCTTGAAAACCCCGCTGCATCTGTATTTCTACAGTGCAGCTCTTCATGCTTAACTGTGGATGAGTTAAGGCATCTCAAAGCACTTGGACTAGTGCCCTTGCAGGGTGACTTCCCACCACCCTCTTTTTGACTGCTGCCCTACACTGAGAAGCAAGGTGAGGGCAAACGTGGCTGCTGGTGGTTCCCATGCCGTCAAGCCCCAAGGGCTGTCTCTGGTTGTGTTTGCGCTGAGGGCCAGGGAAAAGTCTTTGCGCATCTGATCTCTGGGAAACTAGGATGGCCACTGGTGGCTTGAGTTGAGACCCTTCTCTTTTTTTTTTCTGCTGCACTTGCCACTGCCACCACAAACTCAAAGCTGTGGCTGCTCGGCGAATTGACCCTGTGTTTTTGCAGGCTGCTGTTTCTAGGTAGTTGAAGGACCCTTCACTCAGGTTAAAAAGAGTCAGTGTAACTACCAGGTATGTCTCTCGTGTTTAAATTTGATGAGGAGTCCTGCTTCTTTGAAAGCTTCATGAGAAGTTTTGGGCCTTTAGCTCCAAACAACCAGATACTCAAACTTATGGAGAAGTTGAAAATATGAGTCATCCTAAGGGATAGACATGCACATAGTGTACTTATCCCAGTAACAATTTGCATTTGTGATCTGCATTGGACCAACTCACTTAAATTTTGCTTATCTATTAATTTCTAGGGCTCTTAAAAGAGGGTCTTCAAAAAACCAAACTGCAACCAAGAGGAGGCAGGTCCTTTCTTCAGTATCTGGAATTACCTTGTCCAAATTATATGGTCTTTAGGGTGATGAGTCAGAACTGTGATAGCAGGAGTCACCCCTGTGTCAGTAATGAGTGAAATGGCATGTTATGCGGAAGGGAAGATTCTTAGTTCTACCCTGTTTTTTGTTTTGGGTATCAGTATACCTTTAGGTATCACGCTTCGCTTTGGTCTCTACGTGCTTCAAGAATTCCACTCCTATTTCCCATGTTCTAGAGGGAGGAAAAAAAAAAACAACAACCCGACCAAACCCCAACAATAAAGACTGTGGCAGTTACGCATTTACTTTGCAATGACCTTCCAGGATTACATCACCCTAGAAGTCAGCTGTTTGGCTCTCCCTTGAAGAAATTGTCTGTCTCCATCTCAAATTGTCTGTTAAAACCACATAAAGGCTGGATTTAGTTACCAGAGATAACCTTGGCAACAACTTCCTACCAGCACTGGTTATGCTTCACTGGAACCAGAAAACTGTAAAGCGGTAAAGAGAGACTCCTAGGGTGGGAGGTGGTGCTGGGCTATTAAACCATCTTTCTCGAAGGATAGGATATCCCTATGCCTTATCTAGAACCCAAAGCAAAGGCCTTGGCTTTGAATTTGGCTCTCTCTCTTGCCACCATCTCATACACTAATTCATGTGCACAGCGTAAAATAAGTTTGCTCATCACTAACCACGGTATTTTTCTTAGACTTCAAAGATTTAGACACCTCACTTTTTCTGGATCTGTTCTCTGAAGTGGGAAGGTTTTGTTATAGTGTGGCCATACAAATATCTGGGTGGATGGGGTGACATGGTTTATACAATTTTCAGAAAAATTACTTGTAGGGCATTTTTTTTTTTTTTTAGAAGTTTCTCTAATTTATTCATTAACATTTTCTTCTCTGCAGCCTGCTAAGTTGGAATTATGAAAACAATACCAGCAACATTTTTGAGTGTTCTTCAAAGCATTTTTAAAATAGTTTTCCAATACTATGTGGCAAGAAATTAAATACACAATATTTTTTCTATTGTAGAATAGAATACACATAAGTATAATAGAATATAAATGTTTTATAGGCACTTTTTTTTTAAATGACCTCCTAATGCATTGGGGTTGCACCTCTTGCAAGTGACGCTATCGCTCCCAACTCTTTCTAGGGGACTGTTTATCTCTCACCATCCAGCACGGGAAACGTGACTGTTTTCTCTTTCTATTTCTGTATTCTTTGCATGACCCAAACTGCCACTGGAGTTGGCAATGACTGAGGGTGTGCAAAGAAAGTGGGAGTGGGCCCTCTGCCCCTGCTGCCCCAAAGGGAGATGGACGTGATATTGTTGTCTGTTTCTCAGGCTTTGCTGTAGTTTGAAGAATTTTTATGAGAGGGGGATTTAATTTGGCAAAGTGATTTCTCCTCTCCTTTGTCTGTAAAACAGTTACCATGAGAAATATGAAGAAGATTCTGAGATCTGGAGTGATCTGAGTAGTCATACAGCATTAACAGCTCTCTTGTACTCTATGAATGGCTTTCCTCCGTGCTCTTGGGAAGGAGCGTGCCCTTTACTGTTTCGGAACAAGGCAGTTGGTGGCACCAAAAACAATCTGAGAAAACTTGCTACCAGCACTGTTCTGCTACAGCCCAGGCACAGCAATAAAAACAAAGCCTCTGTGACAAGTATCAGATTTCTCTGTACAAAGTTAGGCCTTTTGCTGTCTGTTAAAGGAAAAACATACAGTTAATAATGTATTAAAAAAACTTAAATACCACTGTCTACACAAAGTGACCAGTGAAGACCTCCTTTTAAAACCTTTTCATTTATTCTTCTCTGTAAAATTATTACTGGGTTTTCTTTTATTTTCCCCCATCTGGCTATTTCTTGCCATCTGCGGTAATCGTGACTGAAGTCTGCGAGACCATTTCTTAGATTGGCAGCATCTTTAAAAGTGCTGAGCAACTTCTTTGTGGTGTGGGCTCTTTTTTTTTTTTTTTTTTTTTTTTTAATGTAATGTCTCTTGCGCCTTTCTACAGCTTGCATGCAGCTCTCTAAATATGTTTTCATGTCTGTCTTTTTTGCTCACCCGCCCAGTTCTTCTGTGACAACTAGCTGCCTTTGCAAAATGCTTCTGGGTTTGCTTCATACCACATAAAGTCTAGGCAAATGAATGCTTTCTCTAATGTATTTATGTAGATTATGAAGAAGAAAACAAACCTAGGACAAGAACAAAATTAATCACTGGCTTATTAGTTTGGCATTGTTGCTTGCATACAGAAGCGCTTTATATCAAACATGTTTTTTTTATAAGTAAATAAATAAATGACAAGCAGGAGTACCAAGCTTAGCTCAGCATGAGTATTGACAGTGGTTACTGCTGACAGCTTTTTGCTGTTTCCAAACAACATGTTTCATTCCCTTAACTCCATTGTCATAGGGAGTAGGGCAATACCAAGCTATTCAGCAGAGAGGCATGCAATAAGGAGTATTCATGGCTTTACTTTTGTCTTGACTTGAAGAGGTTTAGACGAAATTGTGCCGGGGGACTTTGGCCTGGCACCCCCGAGTTAGAGGCCGTGTCCGCAGCAGAAGTTGGAGACCCATGGTTTCCCCGCAGTTAGACTGAACTGCGTTATTTTGGGAGAGCGCTCGTTCTCAGCCCTCTGATTTGATTTAATTCAAAACCACCAAGGGAACGTGGAGGAGAAAATCTAGTAGTCCCAGTAGTCGCAAGGATGCACCTCTCTTATTTTTGGCTGGAGTTTCCATTAACGTTAAGCAGGAAATATTCACCAAAAGGGGGAATATGCTGTTTTATCTTACCCCGTGGTTAGCGTAGCTGTGGCAGCGATCCCCCGAACATAATAGAAGTCACGTGTCGGTGTAGCTGCTTTGGCTCTGCTTGGACACAGATGAATAGGACAATAAAATAGGATCCAGAAGAGGAACTCGCTCTTGCTGTTCACCCGTGCTTGGCATGAATTAGGTTTTGAGGGAGGTGGGGTGGTGATGTGAAGGGCTTGTCTCCTCAGCTATGAGTGAAGCGAGGACGCCTTGACTCCCTGAGTGTCATGGGTCCGGTTCCGGTGGAGATAAGGCAGGCATGCCCACCCCTTGCCCAAATACAGCAGCCTGGGCAGCTTTCTCCTTCTATTTGCTTTCCCACAAGGGTCAGCTAAATTAAAAGATAGTAACTTTAAATCTCTTAAAAGAGGCTGTTCCGCAAAGTGAAAATACTCTGGTATCTCTCCAAGCTGTCATGTTTATCTTCATCTGCCTCGCTTGCTCTGTAGCCTGTATCACTGGAAGCCTCCTGATGTTAGCAGTAGCCCATCTGGTTTCTCTTGGCAAAATTTGCTACCTTTTTTTTTATTTTTTTTAAAGAGGGCTTTAATCCTTACATCTTCTAAGAATTACTTTCTTGTTTTGTTTTTTGTTTGTTACTTCACTTCTACCAGAAAATCTGAAACCTTTTCCTTTTCACTGGAATTTAAAAGCTGTTCTTAATTACAGGGCTTTATAGGAACTTAAATAGAGGGAGATAATAGTGTGACAAGGGAATTTCAGTCTGCCTTCAGTCAATTTAATTTTATCTGGGAGGTCAGGCATATCGGCTACAACTTGTATACTGTGGTTTCACTACAGCAGAAAGGAAGTGAAGATTTTGTTTTCCTCAGTTTATGGCACATCCAATTAATGAATAAAACCACATACACACATATAAGTCCGTCCTACTTATTTAGCAACTTACAAATAAAAGTAGAGAAAAAAAGCACTGCTTTTGCTGGTACAATACTGAATAGGTTTCAACAGGCATTTTAAGATGGAAATCTATCTGATGAAATAAGTTTTTCTGCCCTTCATCTTTGTATTTTTCTTCATTTTAACCAAGATGGATCACTTCCCTCAATTTCTTTTCTCATTTGACCAGCTCCAAAGAATTCAACTTATTTTTATAATGATTCTTGTTTTTAGTAGTAATATAGCACTTAATCTGAATAAAACAGTAGTAGAATCATAGAATCGTTATGGCTGGAAAAGACCCTATCAGGCCCACTTCTCAACCATGTCCCTGAGCACAGCACCATATCTGGACGGCTTTTAAATACATCCAAGGATGGCTATTCAACCACTACCCTGGGCAGCCTGTTCCAGTCTTTGATAACCCTTTCAGTGCAGAAGTTTTTCCTTCTGTCTAACCTAAGCCTCCTCTGGCGCAACTTGACGCCATTTCCTCTTCTCCTATCGGTTGTAACTTGGGAGAAGAGACCAATGCCCCCCTCGCTACAACCTCCTTTCAGGTTAATCATGGTAACTGGATAAGCAAACAGCGGAAACCAAACAGAAAAGCAAGGCAGGGCCTGGACAATGCACAAGCCCATCCCAAATATTTCACAGCTGCACATGATGCCCGTTGAGGAAAGCGGTTCTCCAGGCTGACTACGCGACCTATGTCCTGCGTATGCTGTTGCTGGGTACACTGGGAGGAATGGATTTTTATCCCTTTCACTCTTGCACAGAGTCTGCGTCAGTGTTGCCCTGTCATCACACCCGAGCAGGGAAAGGATCTTTCAGTTTTTAGTTACTGTGCGGTATTTCAGGAGCATTAATGATTCCCTATATACGTTGTGTAGAGACAACCAGAAGAGATTGCTGATGAGTGCTTTTAAAGAATTGGTAATCATAAAAAATAATATTGAACAATTAAAATTCAAGCCTGGCCCTCGGAAAAGCATTTAAAAATGTTATTCACAAATAAGTTTGTCTTAACCTTGCTGATCTATCTGGTATATATTATGGAGGTAATTTCAAAAGTGATATTCTTTGGTGTATGTGTGATACTTGAGATGTGTCTTGCGCTAAAGATATGAACAGCTCTTTTTGGAACTGGTGGAATGAACACTGTTGTTTTGAAATCCCTTTGATTAGGCCTTGACATGCTAAAATTACGTAGAAAGGCACCAGCTGGACATGGATACCCCAGCACCCCAACCATACACTAGCAGGGAGTGTGGCTGGCATCTGGATTTGGGGACTTGCTGGGACTTATTTTCTATGGTGCCCTGACTTATCAAAAGCCAAAGGTATGGGTGGATTTTACTGGGACCTAAACATCCTTCTGCGCAATTTTCTTAGAAACTCTGAATTTTGTGAAGATTTGTGTAGATAGCAAGCAAAAATAATTTTTTAACTTTTAGTATTTTGTTAAACAAATTAAATGATATAAAATATTTTATGTATGAAGTTTTAAAAAAAATGTAGGTAAAATGATTTTAAAATGAGCTTTTAAAGCAGTCAAGAAAATTTTCAGTTCAATGCCTGAGTGAACTAGAGCTTAGAGCTGAAGTGATGGAGGGACAGGATGGCATGATTCTTCACTTGTTTTTATGGTGCTTTAAGAAGATGATTAAGGAAAAAAAGCAAGAGCTAGAGCAGCCTGGACAGATTAAAATCTTCTGATTTGTGCTAGGACACAAACAGAACACAGCCACTACTGATGTGAGAGGTTGCCTTAAACCACAGTTTTTCCTGAATGAAAAAAACAAAGCAAAACCAAAAAAAACCCAACTTTATCTTACTGTAAATTTTCTCTACAGCATAGAACTAATACCTTTTATTGCTACTGTTGTTTAAATATTAGCTTTTGCAGTGCGCTTGCCAGAAGAAGCATTCACTGTATTTCTTTAAAAATAGCTGAAGTTTACCTCTGTAATTTGTAGCTCAAAAGAGTACTCTTCTGGCAACTGTGTGAATGCCACTACACATGGCATACAAAGGTGTAACAACTGGCCATTTTGACTGCGTTGAGACACTATGTATAGCGTCTGTATGTACACACATGCATATATACGTACATACATTTATGTTTATAGACAAAGCATTTCTAGAGTGATGTTTTATTCAGTAGGGTTGATTCTGATGTATAGGCTCTCTGAACTGAATAACAAGAAAAATATTTGAAGGAAGACGGCTTTCACACCTGCTGGTCTTCTGCTCGTCGTAATGCTCTTGATTCCTGTAGACCAGGAAGAAGACTTGAAGGAACTCTACAGTATTTGTGGGATCATGGTGTGTGTACAGGATGACCTCCCAGCTCACAAGGTATCCAGTCAGGGAAGAGGATAAATCCCCTTAATTTAAATCTATTTACGATACGAGTTCAGAAGTTTGAATCCAGAGGAGCTGATTTTTTTTTTAAATTATCTTTGTAGTTTTTTTTTTTAAAGTGATGTCTGCAAGAAGGTATCTTACAATTTTTTCTTGCTTTTTTTTTGTATTAATTCCTCCCCAACACATATGCCTTTTACAGCTCTCTCTCTTCTGAAAAAGAAGCGCCTATTGACTTCTGTGAAGTCAGGGTTTCCTTGTGGTCTGTGAAAGGCATGGTGTGAATGCTCAGTGCTTTGGCTTGCATGTCAAGGTCAACAGAGAAGTCCTGTCTTGCAGAGATGATACAGGAGGGAACTGTTGTGGTGTTACTCTCTATCTGGAATAATTGTTCTTTATAAAAATGTGTGAGGCAGCTACATTGACCAAGGGCTGTTTAAGCCCTTTCCAGAAGGCAGAGCTGCAGGATCTGGGAGAGCAGGGTGCTTCGTGGGAGGCCACAGCTCACGGTGGCTCTTGCTGCTGTGATGCTTCAATAGGCTGCAGGACTGGCAGAGCCTGGTTTCTTTTGGTTTTGTGACTCATGTTGGATCCTTTGGAGTCCAAGAGTGAGTGGGGATTGTATGCTTTGTCTGCTTGGGGGACCCATAATTAGGTCTCCATCCCTTCAGACCAGGTGCCTGTTTTCCTGACGACTTGCAGGAACTTGGTGATGTCGAGGTCTCTGACCTTCTGCCAGCTGTGATCAAAGTCAGGCAAGATGCTCAAAAGTTGCTGGGAGATGTATGGATGGACACACGCATGCATGCACTCAGCATGATCGCATTAGCCTTGTCTCCTTAAGAAACAGATGAAAGCTATATAATTTAATGGTTGGATACGAGTTCTGTGAGTGGTAATGAGAACAATGCTGCCTCCACCACACCACACAAAGCGCTGGCTTCTGAGGGCTTCTTTGAAGAGTCAGGGACAGGCACAGCACTGCAGCAGCGAGACGTCTGCAGTGTGAATAAACGCATATTTGGGGATTGCTTAAGTGATGCTGACATTTGCCTCTACTTCATATTCAAGCATCTGGTTGGAAAAAGCTTCATGGGGGAGAGGTTACCTATGGTCCTCGAGCTGATGGAGAGAGAGGCTGAGCCCGTTTTGAGACATGTCCGTGCCCTCAATGACAAGCCATGGCCTTGGATGTGTGTTTTACGTGGTCGCTTGGAGTTTTCCCTTTCCGTTTCCCAGCTGTTGCACAGATTTCCCAGGAACCAGTTTCCGGGCGTTGTATAGTAGCTGACATGAGCGCTGAAAAGTTTGCAAGGTGTAGTGACTGAAAATACAGTTTTCAGCCGTTAAAGCAGAGCAGCTGCTGCGGCAGGCTGGGCAGTGCACGTGGGCAGGCTTGACTTCTGCCGAGGTGTCCTCCTACAAATTGTGTTCTGGAAATGAGAAAACTGTCCCCTGTGATAACACTAACGTTGTCATGTACTTTTTCAAAGTGAAGCCAGCATGCGCATATGGAGGAAGTTAAACATTTGGTCAGAAGGAAGAAAGGAGATTTTTGACTTTGTTTCCAACTGACTGCCTTAAGCCACGGATGTCACCCGAGGCTGGCTTCTCTACCAGAACTCAGTGAAACTGTGGAGTTAAGGTGTGTCATAGGTATAAAAGCTAATTTTACTTTAAGGTAAAGAAGAGCTAGTTTTCTAGGTAGAAACTTTGGGCTCTTATAGTATACTTCTAGCAAACATGCACTGTTTTTCTGCTGCAATGTGATTCGGAAACTGATCTTTTTGGTCATGGCAACACAGAATACTGTACCTGTGTGTATCTTGAGCTGTGGGAATCCTTTTTGCTCTTTAATTACAGATTACTGGCTGAATAATGTAAAAGGTCTGTATTATATGGATATATAAAGCCTTACTGCATACGTGCAAGAGCGAGTTTAAACTGTGGGGTATTTTTCCCCTGGCTTTTACTTGCTTGATCATATAAACCCAAGTTTTCTCTTAAATAAAGAACTACAATAATGTCTAGATAGCAATGTTTTTGCTACGATTAAGAGGTAAGAGTTTCATAGAAATCACATTCCTCTCCACCCTGATGCCCAAATCAAGGTACATTCTATGCTCTGCCTGCATTTCTGCTCTATCCATGATAGTTTTCACCTTGGGTATACGTCCGTCTTCTGGCTCCCCAGAGTCCCATCCTGCTGTGGGTCCTGGCTGCGGCTGGGCATCTTCCTCCGACAGGGGGCTGGGAAATGCATCTGGGTCCCATCGGACATGCGCCATAATATTATATACAGTTCCGTCTCTGGGTTGCTTTCTATAACTTGAGCATTGTCCTTATACCTGTGAGATTAATGTTCTGTGCCACAGAAAGGATTTTGACAATTACACCTGGACCTTTTGGGAAATATAATTTTTATTTGATGTTATCATCCATTTGGCATTTGCAGTTCTTTGAGCAACAGTGAGCTAAGAGGCTGCAGTAGGGTGCTTAAGAGCCTTAGATCTGGTTAAAGTAATAGTTAATGGCTATTGCAGATTTACTTTGCTCTTAAGCCAAGAAGGGATGAATGCTGGGAGCCAAATTTGAAAGCTCATCACAACCACATGAGATGGAAATGTGGTCTCTGCGACATATTGATAGTTGTGGATGACAGAAATGATATTTATTGCCACGGACAGTAAAATTTATATATATTAAAAAAATGCAAACTTTGGAGAACGACGGGAAGCACTGACAGGAAATGCCTTAGAACAAATTTCTGAAAGAAAAAGTGGCCTGAGGAAGCAGCTTCAGTGAAAATGTTTTATTTGTTCTGATCTGGGGGCCAAAATGATAGAGTACAAGAAAAGTCAACTTCTGAAATATCATTTCCCTTCACTCAGTAAAAGTCACCTCAACTTTGGTATGTAACGTAAACGTTCTTCCCCGCATAGCTTTGTAATTAGAAATATTGATGTCTTTTCAGAGAACCATTTAACTGAAAGCTTTACTCCAGCTAAAGCACACTGGAATGTCCTAAAATGTCTGGGTAAATGTTGCCCTGTTCTCTTGAGCAAGTAAAATACTGTTCGTTGAATATTTAATTTTTATATTGTTCCTCTCTTTCTCTCCAACTTGAATTTTAGTATTTCGGAAGCCTAGCCAGGTATCAACCAGAACATTAGTCTTATACAGTAGAAGATTTAAATTGCTTCAGGTTTTTGTTTAAATTATAGCTTTCTTTCTGTTTTTTTTTTTTTTTCCTAGCCTAGCTATTTCTGTCTTATGATGCTGCCTGAATTACTGGGAAGCAAAACTGAATTCTAAATAAGAAAAACAAGGCTGACCACTTTGATAGGCGAAACTGGGTAAACTGCTAAACATAACAGATGCTACAGCTTAGAAACTTTGGGAAACAGGAATGGAAGAGGTTGGAGTTCTTTTCAACTGTCACAGAAACATAAGTAGAATTACACAACTGTGGACTTAGAAAGGTCATATTATCTGCTCATTCCTGTACTGCAATCACCCCCCAGCACATTGGTGCATGTGTTTTGTCTTAGCTCTGTTGGGGAGAGGTAAGGAAGTGTTTGGTTCTGGTTTCTCCTTCGTCTGGTATAGCAGGTGGGGAAGCTGCAGAGATATGTGTGTTAACTCACTAAACCAGTGCTGCATAAAAGAAATCACAGCTCAAAACTACTTTGTATAGAAAACTTGGTTTTGAACCAAACCTTTGCCAAGTTACTTTTTGCAGAAATCTTTTGACACATCAAAAAAAGTGGAAAATTAAGAAAATTTTGGCTAAGTGAAAAGTCAGTATTTTCAGCAGAAGTTGATAATTTTACAATATTATGAAAGTGGACATGAGATCATTGCCTGTAGGCTGTAGTGGAGCATCTTGAGGAAGGCTGGGGTGAGTGAATGGCACGGGAGCAGGGTGCAGTGTTTTTTGGGGCCCCAGCCAGGCACTGAGGATAGGCTGGAGATGGCGAAGCTTTGCCAGCAGCCAGTGTGATCATGGGTCAGTGCAGTACATGCGACAGGGGAATGATTTTACGTATGTATAATAAATTGTATATAAGAATACATACATACATGTATATATTTAAAATTTGGCTGAATTATTTGAAATACTAAAATAAAACCAAAGGGAGCTGTAATGGCCAGAGCTTCCAAGAAAAAAAAAAAAATGAAAAAGTAGTTAGGCTAATGGGGGAGGGGGGGAAGGAAAAAAGCTGGCGTTTCTTGCCTTATTTTGCAAACTTCACTGTGGTAGGTAGATGTTTTAAGCACCAAGCTCTCAGCTGCTTGTGCTAACTTGCAGGGTATGACCCTAGCCCAGCTGAAGGAAACGACAGAGCTCCTGTTGACTGGGGTAGGGCCATACTGCTCCAAACCTGCGTATTTTCCACCGCTAGTCACGGCAAATCCCAGGGGCTCCACCACTGACAGCTGTGGGGGCTTGGGTCTGGCTCCCTCGTGGCTTTGGAGAGAGGCAGGGTGGTGCACGGTGTTTTTAGCTGTGCCGGTGGGATGTGTGTGAGTCAGGAAGAGGCAGCAGGATTGTATACCAGCGAGATTTGAAGGCACAGAAAGTGCTATATGTCACGGTCATTTTAGCTGTTGTGCACTTAGCACTGAAAGTTTTATAGAAAGGCAAAATATACAATTCAATTACAACTGCTGCACTGCAATCCAAGTTGATCTAGTTTCTCCCACATGAGCTGACCACAATTTTAAGCTTGGCATAGCCTGAAAGCTTGAGGAATGTATTTCCAGTAATTGCCAGGCCACTTCATTGTTTCTGTGTATACATAAACACTGGGCTGTGATCATAGTGGTCATGCTTGAGCTGCTATCTGAAATTCACTTGTGCTATAGGGATTGACTAATCTGGTTCATACTGACAGCAGTTTCCATTTACTGTATTAGCTCCCTTTGACTGCTAGAACCATGCAACTCCGGCTAGACTCAGAAAACAAAAACTGTTAAGAAGTACCGGGCACATGAGCCGCGCAGCAGAAAACCCATGTGTCATCACAGGATCCGTGATTTGTCAGCTCAGGAAACCTGGCTGGGTTGCAGAAGATCCATTTATAAGATGCCAAGAATACCAAGCACCCAGTGAGGAACAACAACCGGTTGTTTAGTTTTGAATCGTATGGGAGAGGAATAGCAAAGAGTTGGTCTTTTGCAGCCTCAAGACATGCTCTTACTTGGCCTGCATAAGCTTCTCCCTCAGTTTTTGTTTCTCTGAATGCCATGCCATGCCGTGTGTACGAAAGTTAATTCCTAAAAGCCGCATCCTTTTGTTCCCAGGCAAAGTCCCCTGTGAAGTTGGTATGTTTGGGCTTTTTTCCTGTTTCTCTCAGCTTCAGTCTATGCAGCCGCTACGTCGTCTTTAGCGCTGGGCAAACTAAAGCTCCAAGTTAAAACCGGGTGCACTTGTTTATTCCTTCCCAGCAAATCTATTTCTTTTAAGTTTTTCTCAGGATATCGATTGCTGGTAATTTAATGTGTCTCAACTGTGAAAAGCTGTTATGACAGTTTCACAAGCTATTGCAGTTTTTTATTTCCCCATTCACAGACAAAAATGGAAGATTGTCCTCGCTGGAAACTATAATGTATAATTCAGCTAACATCACGCCTCTCAGTAGCCAGATCCTGTAACTTTCAGCAGTTGGACCATTATTTTAAAATAGCCCGGTCTGTGATTATTTGACCTGTTCTTTGTTGCACTTCTATAAAATAATTAGCCCAATTAAATGAATCTTTAGGTAGCTGAGCCAAAATTCAGTGGAGGATGTGATTAACTGTTTTGAATTCTGCACATAAAATTAAGACTGTGCTTAGGTGAGAAGTGCTTGGGATCCTCAGCATGTCTGCTGGTCACCTCACAGGATCACTTTCTGTGAGCTGACTCTAAGGCCTGTACGTTACACAAGTAGAAATAAAGTGACCCTCTTTCCTACCTTTCTGCTCACCCCTGCTGCCTGTCCTGTTCCTGTCAGCTTTTGCTTTGCTAAGGAGAGCTAAACCATCAGTCCTCTTGCTGTCTTCTGCTGCTGCTTCTCCAGTCTGGGTTGAGCTCATTCTGCTGGGGAAGGTGGTCTTTCAGGCAAGGTCTCCACAGCACTGTGCAGAGTGAGATGAAGACCACTGTAGCTCCATGGGCAAGACCCACTGCTTTTCCCTGGCTCCCATTGTAAAATGATGTCCTCTTCCTGCTGCCCACCAGCATGTCTCAAGAAGCAGAAATATCTGCAGTGGAGATTAAAACTTAAGTGCTCTAATTAGAGGATGGGAAGGAAGTTACAGAAGGAAAATAAGATCTTATTTGTATTTGATTTGCCTTGAGAAGTCTGTACTGCGTTATGTATGCTCTTGAAATAACATTTCTAAGATTGCGAAGTCAAGTGCAGCCAACTTCAGAAATGTTAAATTCATAGTTACCCACGCACCATTCGCTCAGTGCTGGTGAAAGGAGCTTTCCCCATATGCTGTGATTTTTACCAGCAGCGATCCCGGCCTGCCTCCCGGGGCATCCCTGCTTCATGTCCTCACCAGCATTAACTCAGCTCTCCTGGTGTTTGGCCAGCAGCGGCTCAAGGCTTTGCCTGTGTCAGTGGTTGGCTGCTCTCCTGGTCTGAATGAGAGGAACAAATTGAGTGACAAATTACAGGTCAGGTGAAATGAAGAGTTCCCAAATCATTTGTTGCTCTGGTCTATTAATAGCAAACTTAATTTGTCTTTTCAGTAGATCAAGGGAACTGGATACAGTGATGTTACAGTAGATAACCCTGTCTGTCTGCAAAATTGCGTATGTGAGGCCTGGTGCAGGTGCCACTTCAGTCCATGAGATTTTCCCTCTTGCCTTTGGTGGAGAGACTAGCTCTGCCTTTCCTTCAGCTGGTTTTCGGCTCAGATACTGTAGGCAAAAGTGAAAGATTAGGATTCACCACCCAAAACAAAGTGTGATTTATTCTCTAGTTAGTTGATATTGATGTGAAATTATCAGGTCTATTGTTAGTGAAAGCCAAAACCTGGCATGGTTTTAGTCCAGCTAAATTCAAATATATGGTTCCACAGAAAGACAACAAAGCACTGCAGTGATAGTTATGGACATCCAGAATAAAGGAGAATTTATGGGTGTGGGTTTTTTTTTTTTTCAATGGCAAACAAGGGACAGTTTGAAAGAAAAGGGAGGAGGGAAGACCTTAAAAAAATAAAGAAACGATCCAACATTCCATATGCAGAGAAAACAATTTCCATGCCTCTTATCAAAAATGTGTTAAATCAGCTAACATTGATATAACTTCAAGCAATTAGGAGCACGCTAATAATGATATGAGTCTTCAGCTGTAAATAATTACGCTGCCTCAAGGCTATGCTTTAATTCTTGGCTTGCTGTATCTATAAACAATAATCAAACTGCAAAGCAAGTTGTGTTGTTTTTGTTCACAATTTGTGAAATGATTTCTGTACCCTACAGTGATGCTGATGGCTATTTTGACCTTCAGGAACTCCGGCCTGCGAGGCTAAGAGCTAATGTGTACTTCCATCGATCTGAGTTACAGGCACACAGCAGGTTACTGTGCCTGTTCTTCACAAGTACAAAAGCTGCTATCGTCAATCAGTGTGTGTTGTGAAAAGGGGGCTTGCTGCTGAGACTCAATAAATAGGGACATTAGGAGGAAATGTTATAATTGCTGCTACCCACATCTTGTTAATGAGTAATGTACAGTTAGACTCCATGCAATTGCAGCTAAACTGTTTATACAATTTATTCTTATGTTGCAACTAACATTTAACATAATGAAGTATCATAATTGCAGCCATTAAAGTCAAGATTAAGATTTGTTTAATTAGAATTAAGAAAATGTAGAATAGACTTTGAAAACGTAGGGTTTACTGGATAGAATCTGCAGCACGTAGGGAAATTCAGAGAATGGGTATTAAAGAGCTTTGTTTGTAGAAAAACCGTGCCGATGGGGCGTGATTCTTCTGTTGCTTACTCCTGCTTTTGCAGCAGCTCTGTTGCAAAACAAACAATGCACTGATGCAGGTGTAAAAATGAAAACTCAGCCTGGCCTTGAGTTCCAACTCGCATCTTTTAAAATCCTCTGATCAAATGTAAAATGATATTTATTTAGAAGACAACGTATATGATTGACTTCCTACTTCACTGTTAAATCACACCTTCCGAATGCAGACCCTCTGTTTTCTCCCTGATGCAAACCTGAAATAAGTTTGCTATTAATGGGAATTAGGAAGGGAATGACTCCTTAGACACGATACAGAATTGTCACGTATCTATAGTGTTTTAGGAATAAAGTAAGTAATTTCTCTCCACTGTCTTAAAGCACTCTACAAATACACAGTCAGATTCAGTGTTTGGGGGAAGTATATGAAAAACTGAGGCTAGACCCCTGAAGCAGCAACTGTGTGAGAAATTTGTGTAAATTACAAGCAGCTTTTGGGGAGCGTAACAACATTCAGAGATGGCAGAAATATCTTAAGGCTTCTACATAGAATAAAATCCCATGTTAGACTTCTGATGGAGCAGAGTAGACAATACACTGAAAAAGTCATGTTGTTTTTGACACAGCTCAATTAGCTGGGAAGGGCAGTTGGGTGGGATGTCTCTCTCCCAGAGCTGGTGTGTCCACAGGAAACACCGCCGCCACCACTATCAATAACCCCACCTCTATTTAGAGAAAAGTGTTTGTTTTCCCATATAGCAATGCAAATAATGCTATGTTTTTGGTTTGTCTGAGAAGTGAATATCAATAATAGAACCTGTCCTTTGAGAAAACCAGAACAATTTAAAAAATTTATTGGCAAAAACTTTGTTTTACTTTCATGTTGTGATTTAGATTTTTTTTTTTTTTTTTTTCCTCACCCCTTCATTTTGAGGTGAGGAGGCAGGGGCTAGAATGTCTGACCAGATTTGGCATGAGCTGGTCAAGTTGGCATGGAATCGTTAATTGGTTTTTTGTAGATGCTGTGAATTCTCTTGTGAAGAGAATTTTGTATAGATCATAACTGGCCAAGATGCGATCCTCGGTAATAACGTAATTTTTTATTCTTCTCGTCGTTCCCAGAAGCTTTTAAGAAAATATACCTTTGTGTTACTTTCAGGCTGGATTTTTCAATTTACTTGGGTAAATGTATTGTTGTAAAGATTTTGATTATGGCATATTAAGGAACTCTCTGGTCATAAATGCTGCAGTCAAACGTGATAATTTATGCAGAGAATAATTACAGATGACAAACAGAAACAAAGGCTAATTAGGACGATTACTGCTGTAGTGTCATATCAAATGAAATTTTTATCGTTCTTGCTTTCTCTGGAATAAATCACAACATAAACCTGTTGGTCAACATTTTGAAAAAATGAACTGAACAGCTGTGAATACTGGTATGATGCTGAAGGTTACTGACAAAGTCAGTGTTGGTTATCTAAGATTTAGAAGCCTATTGATTCCCTTTAGAAGGATCTCTATAAATAAGGAATAAAATTGGCATTTATTTCCTTTCTTGGGGGAGGAAATCCACGTACTTTAAGATAAGAGCTATATTCCAAGTGTATTTGATTAGCTTGCAAGACACAGCGGGCTGTGCAGTTGTGTGTGTATTCTTTCAATATATGAAAAATAGGAACTCTGTGATAGCATTTTGAAAGGCTGCTTTTCTAAAATAAGTTGAAACAATGCTAGCTGAAATATGGTAGCCTTGGTCTCACATACAGTGCCTGTGCAGGTAACACGACTTGCTGCTGGCATGATTTGTTTTCTGAAAGCTAAGGACCGTTTACAGTGCTGTTGCCTGAATTTTTGGAGACAGACCAAAATGCCTCCGTGGTTCGTTACAGACCATTTTCACCTCGCAATTTATTTCCGATTACCTTTCCTATCTGGAAGGGCCCGATTCTAAACTGGCTTTGAGAACACCTCACCCCCTCCCCATTGTCTCTTAGTTAGCCTGACCTCCCCTTTCTACCCCAAAAATCTTAATGCATGTATTTGGGGGAGCTCATGGCCCAGGGTACCAGATGTAGTGTGCTCTCGTAACCTCTTTACAGCTGTCATGTAAATAGCTGGTAGAAGGTGGTTGTAATTTGAGCAACCCACAACAATTTATTGTTGTTCAGACAATTGTTCTATCACCCAATGACCCCTCCCCACCCGGGAAGGGGAATTGGGGGGAACAAAAAAGAAAACCTGAGGGTTGAGGTAGAAACAGATTTAATAGAATAAGACTAGATAATTAACTTTAATAACACTAAAGAACTAATATTGATCCTGATACCAATATAAAATATACAAGGATTATACTCAGCCAGTTCCATCGGGGGGAAGCTGTGCACTCCCAGCAGTGGAAAGCAAATGTCAGACACTGAGAGTGCTATGGTTTCGGGAGGGAGGGAAGGGCTCAGGGCTCTGGCACCGGTGCAAGAAGTCCTCAGGATGGCAGCCATAAAGGAAGAGAGAAACTTCTCAGCAAACTTTCTAATTTATATTGAATGTGATGTTCACAGTATAAAATAACCCTGTTGGCCAGCTTGGGTCAAGTGCCCGGGTCTCGCTCCTCCTCATCCCCGCACCTGGCAAGCTCAAAAACACTGAGACCTTGAAACCCACATACCATATCTGGCTACAAAGTAAATATTTTCACAAATGCAGACACTAGAATCTTCTAAAAGTGCAGTTTTCCCAAGCATTACAAGAGACACTACTGCAAAGTAAAATTACTGAAAGAGAAATTAGTCCTGTGTCTCTCAAACCAGGACAGAAACTTAAAGCTTAGGGTTACCTGGAAGGGGACTACAAAGTGCCTTCTGAGTTATCAAAGGACACCTTGATAATCACAGCACATGACTAACCCAGAAAAAAATGCCTTTTCCAAGTGCCTGTAAGCATAGTCCTGAGCTGCTGTGCCATACTCGTCTTGAAAGCTATAACGACTGGTAAGATGCATTATTATGGGGGCTTCCCATCGACCAGTGGTCTAGGTCCCTCAAACAGCCAGGGATTTTCTAAGCTGGGATATCCTGGTGGTTATAGGCAGGGACAAAAAACACTCCACCAGGCGTTCTCATATAGACCCAGGGGTATTTCTTACCTGACTCTAAAATTCGGTGGTCAGGTTAGTCCTGTGTGAGCAGGATACCTCGGGCAGTCACCACGGAAGCTTTAATAGCGCTAGGAGCACCAGTCCACCTCATCTCCACCTGTGACATATCTTTTTTTTCTTCCTGCCTGGAAATCAAGCTAGGCATGAGGAGGGGAAATAAAAACTGTCTTTTCCCTCTCAATTGTTTACAGCTGACAATTAATAGTTTTACTCTAGAGTGCTCTAAGATTCCTTATTTTAAAAAAAATGTTATGTAGCTTAAGGCAGGTACTGTAGAGATGACGTAGACACTTTGAATTATATTTTTCATAAATCAACTTGTATTTGGCATCTGTGTTCCTGTCCTTCAGAAAGGACCCTTGCCTGGGTAGAGCAGATTTGTTGTGTTTTACTTAGCAGAGGCCTTCCCAGGATTTATTTTACTACTTAGTCCCATTGGGTGTGTTTCTGTGGGTTAAAAAAATACGACAATAATAAGCCCGATGCAAATCGTATATCCATTAAAGCTCTTGTGCCCGAGTAGGTAGCACAAAGGGTTTCCAGCCGGGTACCACCCCCCGAGCTGTGTTGTTGCAGCTCCCTTTGTCCGTGGCGCCCGGGATGCCGGTGTCCTCAGCTGACTCCAGCCGAAACGGGCAAAACAGCTCTTGGCGCGTCTTCACATCCCACCGCAGGGCTGTGCCCTCAGCCAGAAGGGGATGCTCAAAAATGAACTAACCCACCCTGCCCCCTCCTCAGCCAGACCTCTGTTGGCACCCTGTGAAATTAGGGTGTGTGGCCTGTCACAGCCTGTGAAATTATTCCCGTCTTTTATATCTTGTTAAAAAGGACGTTTTCCTTTTGCTAAACTTGGCCAGCTGATAAAAGGAAATAAGAGTGCAAAAATAACATTTGTCTTTTTGCAGCAGGAGGGAAAAACTAAACCCTGTTACAGTAGGTCTCTTTAGCCAGGAGTTCAATGATAACGACTGCAGAGAAGCAATTTTAGTGCTTCCCAGTGATTACAGGTTTATGGTTCCATAATTATTTAATGCTGGTTAGATATATCTATTTAAATACACTTCTTCTGATGCAAGATCTCTTGCTAAGCTAATTTGGAGTGACTCCCTGCCAAATCAATATCAATCTTCTGGCAAATATTGTTAAATATTTGTTTGATACCTATTTACAAGTAGGAAAATAATTTTGCTGCCAAGGGATTGTAAATGTGTGAAAAGCCCCTCTGACAGCTTACTTCACTCACTGTCTACAAGCCGGCGTCTGCATGCCAAACTTGGAAGACTAAGATGAAGAACATAATTAAGGAAACATATGAAGGCTAGCACAAGGTTTGAGATTAATTAGCTGCGCGTCAATAATCTCATCAATATCCGATTAACAAATGACACATTGCCCAATGAAACATATTGATTCATTCACACTCCACACTGTTAATAAATTGAAGCTGCTTTGCTAAATGAGAAAGCTGACAAAGTAATAGCTTCCTAATACTTCTCCAGTATTGTGATAAAAACATAAAATTAGCCCAAAGTATACTTAATTTAGCAGCACTGTCACTTCACTTATGATGCTTGTTAACACAATACTGTGGTGTTTTTTTTTTAATAGACTAATTGTTAGAATGGATACATTAATATATGGATACATACAAAAGTAGAAGTGGAAATGTTATCTATTTGTTTGGAAGAGGGTTCTGAGATGAATGCGTTTTGGCAGAAGTGATGTAAACCTTTTATATCATGTTGGGACTGGAGTTTTAATGGGCATTTTTTGTTAAATATGGGAACATATTAGTGTCCAAAATACAAATTTTGTTTATCACTGGGATTTTTTTTCATTCATTTAAGTAAAAGTGGCATCAGTATTTTGCCTTGTGAAGGCCAGATTAAAAAATTGTGATTTTTGATGAGGAAAATGCAGAAAAGTCAATGAAGAAAGCAGGTGTTGGAAGTAAAGGGATCTCCTGCTTTCCGTCCTATGAATTGAGACACCCAGTCTGCTCCTATGAAAAAAGTTCTTAATAAATAACGTGAAAAATGTCTGCACAAAATGTGCTATTTACTTGTCTTATTAAACTGTCAAAAGTATTCAAAACTGCGGGAAAACTCCAGCAGCGTAAAATATCGGTAGTGTATTTTTGCTATGGGACCAATACTACCTCATTTGGTTTTTTTTTTTATGGTATTTGAAAGAATACCATAATGGGGATACAGCAGTAGCAGCTTGTACTGGCTGCATTAATATTTCAGCAGAGTGTTTCTTAGAAGGGCACAGGAGCCACTACAGGCATCAGGGTCTGGACACGGTTTTTGTTCTGCACAGCAACGGGAAAAAGCTGTTCTCACAGTTTTGTGGAAGGGGATGCTCTTGTGCGTGAGCTGCAATTCGACTGCCTCCTAGGAGCAGTGGTTTGGGGTGTTTTGGTGGCTGGAATTTTTTTTGGGGGGTGTTTCTTTTTTTTTTTTTTTTCTGAGGTTTGTGTTTTGTTTGTGTGTGTGTGTTTGTGTGGTTTTTTTTTTTAATTGCAGAATTCTCCCATCCAGGTGAGGAAAGCCTGCCAGGTGGCCGCCTTCCCCTCCCTCATCCCCCAGCCCCAGCATCTCTTGCTCCACTGGTGTGAACCTGCCTTGCTACAAGAAAACAGCCGTGTCTCAGCTTAGCTCTAGTTGCTCTGCCAGTTTGCAGGATCCCACCGGCACTCCTCGCTGTCATCCACCGAGCCCCACGGGGCTGTGACAACCTAGGGCGACCTGGCGGCTCCCTCGCTGGCGGGTGCCCGTCCCCGCCGGCAGCGGGACACGTGGCAGCGGTGGGTGGCAGGTGTTGAGGGCTGCTTAACCAGCCCATGGGCGGGGGGGCCGGGGGGGACCCTGGGCTGTCCGCCCAGGGGCAGCGAGATGCAGGGCAGCAGCTGCGCTGGCTTGCTGCCCGCCCGGCGGGGCTCCCGCAGCGTGCGAGGCTCGGCGGGGAACGGCTGCTGCCACCCCAGCCTGCTGGCGCAGCGCCCGGTCCCCGTGGGAGTGGGATGCAGGGTCGGGCTGGGAAGAGCATCCCTTCCCTTTTCCCTCTGCCTGGTACCCGAATCGCTACCTGTGCCTGATGGCAGAGCTGCGGTGTGCGCACGCGGACCCATGGGTAGCTCTGCCAGCACCAGCATGGTTTTGCTGCGTTAAGGGCTGGGTTTAGCAGGTGGATTAAAACGAAACACTTGTGTGCACCTGAACATGTGCTGAGATACCGCGGCTGCTGTCTGCAGTGTTATCTGGAAGTTCTGGGACCTGGATGATTTTGATTTGCCTACATATATGTACACACTCGCACATACGTGTACAACACACATAGACATGTAAAATCTTGTCTCCGACTCAGCAGGAGAAAAGTGGTCGCTTTAAACTCTGAAGTTATCCAGACTGTGCTCTAGGAAATTTGGAGGGTTTGAAATCTGGAGGCCAAACCATTTGTTTTAATAACTGCAGTGCTCTCGTAAGGCTTTTATGAGTCATTGTTATGCATTCAAATAACCTTAACTCTTAGACCTCACAAAAAAATTTATGACTGTGACTAGAAATTAGTGATCAAAAAGGCTCTTTTAAGTATTCGAGCTCATTGCCCCGTTATTGAGGATTGTTCTCCCACAATGTGAAGTGCTATTTCCAACCCAATTTTAAATCAGCTAACGTTTGGTCCACTGATGGCTCTTAACTAACTGTCATTAACTTTTTAGGGCTCCATGATATGCTGAATAACTTGGAACAACTAATGATTTTATTACCAGTCTTAATATTTAGAGTTCCCTGTGGAGTCGTGTATGGTTCTTAATGAAACCATTATTTACAGGATTAAAATCTCTTGGCAAATTCCTTTCCTTCCAACTGCACTGAGATTAACACACGATTGCAGTCCAACTTGGGATGAAAAAGGGCTTTATGTGAGGTGCAACACTTAACTCTGGTTCCTTTTAACAAATTATTTCTTAAATGACAACAATCGAAAATGCAGTTTACCTTAGGTCAATTTAGGATAGCCTCCTACTGCAAACTATTATTTTTTTTATTTGATTCTACATTGTCTTAGGGTCTGTCCTTGTAATAATTAATTTTTTGAATATGGAAATACTTGGGTACTCCTGCTAGAACATGGATGTTGGCCTCTGCGCTTTTATAGTAGTAAAAGATGGTCTATGTCATGGGAGTGTTAGATTATATTACAAGGAGCACTAAGGGCATTATCTGAAATGTATATAGGAATAGATGTTTACTTATAGGAAAAAAACCCAAACTACTTCTTATTGGGTGTCTGGCTGTGTTTACAGCCTGTGGCACAGTCACTGGGTAAGGATTTCTTCTGGTGCAAATTCCGTTTCAGATGAGGAGATTTTTGACACCGGTTAGTATGGTATTAGCAAAACTTGTATCGTGCTTCTTGTACACCCACGGTTTTAAAACTTAATCCCCAAATACCCTCTTTCCGCAGATATCCTCTATTTTCTGAGGCAAATATGAACTCAAAAGCGGTGATCTGAGGCTTGTCTTGACACTTTCAGGCTGAAGGAGCGTTTGGAGACAAGTTTGATGTTGTGTAACTCGTTGTCATGTGATGTGTGAATGCACGTGACTACCTGTCCTACCTCACTTAGGAGAAGTCAGGGGAGACCATCTGCAGTTTCCACTGTAGTAACTTAGAGTTTCAGGTGCTTCTGCTGTTTCATGATGTGGATGCTTTGTGTGTTTTGACTAGATACAATTCATAATAATATCTCTCTCCATCGCATAGATGAGCAGCACCCAGGAATAGTAACTTCTCTAAGGGGCACATGTCCACCAGATATCATGAATGGGCTGTGGAGCAGTTCAGTCAATAGCATAGTTTCTGACAATAGCAGCAATATTTCAAAAGCAGTTAACAAGGGCAAGGATACACGTCTGCCTCCAGGGAATGATCCTCAGAAACTGGCAGGAGGAAAACCTAATTGGAAGTGTCAAAAAGGAGAAAAAAAATAATAAAAAAATCCATTGCTATTAGACCTGCAGCATGCTAAGACCTGAAGGAAAACTAAGTAAAGCTTGTGAACTTTAGCAAGTGACTGGAGCTTTCTGTCATTTACCTGACAGTCTCTCAAAGAAGCTCATCTTGTAATAAAAATGGGGAAAATAGTGGGTGACTTCTTGAGCAATTTCTCATTCTTTTTCTTACCTGCTCTAGTTAGAGTGTATTCGGGTGCTTTTATAGTCTTTCTCCAAAACCAGCCATGTTTCTACAAATCATCTTAATTTTTCTGATTTAGGTAGCTGACTTGGAGAAGTGTGCTCTCTCCACTACTTTGATCTGGCCTTGTATGGACTATCCAACTCCTGCTCATTCCATCTTCACTTTAGAAAGTACTAAAGACTGAAGTGAACATTCAGGATCATCAGATTAGCCCCACGCTCAGCACTGCTCCTTGGTTTCTCAACATGAAAAAGTGATAAGAGAGACTGGCATCTCCAAAATTTTCCCTCGGTGTGTTTTCCCAGTCTTAGGGACTCCCAGAGCAAGAGATGATATCTGTACATTCAAAGGCTTTGTTGGGCTTCTCTTCCAGGAAGGATTCTTCTTGTTTTTAAGCCCATGTAAACTTGTATCATTCACAACATCTTGTGGCAGAAAGTACTTAACTATGCAACGTGCAGGAAGTACTCATCTTTATTTCAAACCTACTACCTGCTAATTTCAGTGGATAAACGGTAGTTCTTGCATGAGAAGAAACAGTGAACAATGCTGTTTTCTCCATGCCGCTTGCTGTTTTACAGATCTGTTAGATGCTCCCTCAGATCTATTTTGCAGGCAAAGAATTCCAGACTATTAATTGTTTCTTAGACAGAAACCATTCAATGTCTTTGACCTTCTTGGATTTTCTTTCTTGCCTTCTTTTATGTACCTTTTTTAGTTTTATTATACTTGTATCTGTGCTCATGTTTTCTCCTCTAGCCATGCATCAAAGGTTGATTTGACATTGCAGAACAAGACAGTGGCTATTGTCTCTCTAGTAATAGCTTATCAGACTGCCTGTTCACAACCTCTGCCGTACAGTGTATGGCACAGTGGCTCACCTATGCTATTTCCAGCCTGGTTTTGTAGTTCATCTAGACAGGGTCCTTTGCATTTCTACTACAGTTGTAACTTTGGTTTGATATTTTCTAGCATCTTAAATTTTCACCTGGCTCTGTTGGTTTTCCTTGAGGTTGGATGGTCTTGGTGCATTGTGTTTCATTCTTTGAAACCTTAGGTCATTGGCTGAGACCAAAATTCTGAGGGTGGTAATTTGGTCAAAAAATAAAATAAAAAAAGTCCTAATCTTCTATCCTTTTGAAAAAAATACTTTTTTAAAATTGAACTTAATATTTTTTTTGACCTTTTATTTCTCCAAAGGGAGAGAAAAAGATCTTAAAAGTTGTGAGATGAAAAATCAAGCAGCATCAAGAAAAAACTTGAGAGGTTTCCTCACCAGTTGAATGTAGATTATTGTATTTTTTTTTCTACCTTGTTTAAAAACAGACCTCAGAGCTTCTGTAAGAGGGCTTACAGCTGGTCCATGGTAACTGGTAGGCTCAGTCCCCTGTGATAATGTGTCCAGGCCTTTGTCCTATGCAGAAGCAGGCAGAAGGACCTTGCTGAGTTCTGTATGGGGCATCAGGGTGCTGGACACATGGCACTCCTGCTTCCCCCTTCCCCCTTCTGAATTCCACTTCTAGGCATTTCCAGAATTCTGGGCACAGACAACTCCCTGGTTCCTTAGTACTGTTAATATCCGTAGCTTTAGCTACGCTGTCTGCATGGGCAAAGGCTTCCTCTGGGCCTTGTTCAAGTCCCAGCTGTACGGAGCTCATCCTCATGGCCTGCTTGTCTTAAACACCTGCTATCTCTCAAGTCAAGAAGAAGGAAAAGACCCTTTGTATGCCACATCCCAACCTGAATGACTGATGGGAAGAAGTTGTGTGATGATGCTCTGTCCCTATAGGCTTCAAAGTCTCCTCTAGGGACAGTTCTCCATTATAGCTCCACGTCCTCCTATGTGGTAAGACTGAATGTGGGGATACCCTTTGCCTTCCATCTGGGAGTAGCATGAAGGTGGTGGTGTGTCACGTGGGGTTGAAGGTTGTGGAAGAAAGACTGAATGTGCTGTGATGGCACCACTGAATCAATCCAGTGCCTCACTTAATGTGGGGTTCCCTTGCTTTTTATTTTTTGATGGGAGAGCAGGCTGAAGTCATATGGGATACCTTTTCACAGTGTGAAAAGGGACTGATGTTGACAGCCATTGTTTTGTTCGTTGATGCTGGACAGTAAGAAATGGGGATGGAAGAGCCAGTTCTATGTATAGAGCTTCATGAACCTGTGCTGAAGGGTCTTTGCACCTCAGGTATTGTGCTTGTCTTTGTTCCCAATCTGTAATATGGGTCAGGAAACTATATCCCCTCCCCTTCTTTTATTTCAGTTAAAAATATTTTGAGCAATGAGTCTCTCTTCTGGAGTGTTGTGCACAAAACTTCCTGTCATAGGCAATAACACACATGGCATCTCTGGGCAGGCTTGTTAGACACATGTACAATAACGCTTGAGTTGACCTAAAGCTAATAGGGTGAACAGCAGAATTTTGGAGTTTCCTTCATGTAAGGGCTGGCTTTTGTGCCATACAGCCTTTCATTGGTGGGTGGTAACTCACTGAAATGGTAATTCTTAGAATTAGACACTCAAAACAAAAGACTTGTTTTTAAATAACCAAATCCAGCAATCACAAAGAATGTAGCTTTTGAAAAACTGTCTTGTTTCCTTGAATCACATTTTCCTGCTAGTCCTCATCCCTTTATTGATGACAGATAGAAAAGGCTGTTGCTTGTGTTAGTTGTAAACTTCTCTTTGTCAGAGCCCTTTCCACCATCTGTCATTGCATAACTGTATGTTCCCAGGTTTGTAGCTCTAATGTGTTTTTGCTGTTTTGTGTACAGTACGTTACAAGTTATAAAAGCTTGAGTAAATAATTCATGTAAAAACCTTTGTAAATATTGTCAAACTGTGGAATAAATGATTTACTAAGAGGTCTCTTGGCTCAGCCTAGCAGCTTTATTACTGTAACTTGTTTTGTAAACAACCTCCTCCTCCCACCCTGTATTTTTTCCATCAAGTGACTTTGTGTAAATTCTATTGCTAAGCACTACTTAGATGCATTTCAATCACCATAAATAATGCAATATCAGCACTTTAACCACCTGGGGACTCCATCCAGAAGTCAATCAAAGGTGTAGTTTGTGCGAGACCCTTAAGGGAACGTATTTTCAATGTGCGTAGAACAGTGTACTTCCTACTGCTTTCATTGCTGATTGTATTTGCTGGAGATGGCTCCCTCTTGGCTGGAAGAAGGTTTTCCAGTAGACCTGAGGTCTGCAAAAAGCTGGTACCTGTGCTTCATTTCACATCCTGTGGATGTTCTGCAAATGTGGGGATAGATCAGGACCTAGGGTTATGAGAGGTGGTCCTGAAAACCACTTGGTTTTTCTTCTAGCTTTTTAATAAAGCGTTGTCTGACTGGTTGGAGGAAAAGTAATCAGAAACATTTGTGAAAACGAGTAATATGACTTTGCTTTGATGTATTCATGAGCCCCTTGTTAGCCTTCTGAAAACGCAGCTGAAAATGAAATGTTTCTTCAATAATGTTAGTGGAATGGGAAAATGTAAATGGAAAATATGTTACATCTGAGTCCTTATGTGTAGGCATGATTGTGTGACTACGTGTGCTTGTTCTGAGTTTGTTCTGTGAAATACAGGCATACTTGACAGGTATCAAACCATTGGTGAACAACTACAGTGATCATGATGCTGGAAGCTGTGGACCATCCATGCTGTGCTGTTACATTGACTCAGAATTTGAGCTAAGGCTTGAGTCACGAAGTCTCTCAATATCCGTATTGGTTACATGCTGGTTTTCATGCTGGCTCCTGTATAGAGTGGGCAAACCTATTTTCCCAGGCATTGCTGGAGACAGATCTTCAAAGTGGACCTGTGCTGTTGCGGGTAGGATGAATGTGGGCTGTCTTGGGTGTCCTGGCTCTGCAAACTCAAGCCAAGAGCTGCATGGCTGTCAACCAGGATGGGCACAGCCAACTTGTCTTCTGCTGAAGGGTGGTATGATGTGCAATTGTACCATCCAGGTAGGTAAACAGCTACAGAAAAATGTTTTCAGGTGTAGGGATGGGGAACAGCTGGAGGGCACTGAAACAGTTTTATTGATCCCAGAAGCTGGTAAACTCTCTAGGGAAGCAGACCAAATAGACTATGATGGCCTTGCTTGTAGACCTGCTCTCCTTGGCACGCCAACTCATCTCCTCACACCTCACCCCACCTCCCTTGGCTCTTAAGCTCCATGAAAACAAACTATTCTTGAAAAAGCCCCATGTACTGAGAGCTCCTGTTTGTCTTTCTTGACCAGCTTTCTGTGCAGTAGGTGTAACTATTCCAGCATAAACGAATGGAATTTCTTCAAAATTGTGACCTCAACAGCAGATGTCTTCAGACCACTCCTCTTATGGAAATGCTGTTTTCTGAGTTAAGTGCTTTGAAGTCACTTTGTGCCAGGCTGGTCTGAGCAGCTCAGGAAGGGCACTTCCAAAGATTTCTGACTCTGGGAATGAGGAAAATAATTCATTAGCTTCGTAGCATTACATCTCATATCAAAGCCTATCTAGAAATGAAGTAGTAATGTTTTCTGACTGTAGAGATGGCATTTTTTACCTGATCTTAGGAAAGGAGTTGGCTGTCTTTTGCTGACTTATCTGGATTCAGGGTCCAATGAGCAGTGGCTTGAGAACTAAAAGTAGACTTCAAGAAAGAAATCTCTTGGAAGACTTTGTAATGGGTTTTGGGCATTTCTGTATGTCGGATGTAGTAGAAGCAGCAACTTCCTCCCTCTGGCTTTTTAACCCTTATACAAAGAATATGGTAGTGTCCCAGTGGTGAATGTAAATGAATGCGTGAGAAAGAAGAAGCCAATAATGGCAGCATTCGATCATGTAGAGTTGATGAAAGAAGAAATAATGGTGTGCCCTCTACGAGTTATTACTGGTAGTTTCCATAAAAGTTAAGTAAATGAAGTCTGAGGCTCAATTAAACCACATCTTGTCTTTCTTCTTGTGTGCCCAGGACAATACATTGTTTGCTGTGAATAGACCACCCGAGGGCTGGTCATGTGTTTTGGTAGAAATCATAGTTTTCTCAAACAAAGCAAAAGACATAATTATAGTCTTTTTATATTAAAAAAACTATTTTAATTATTATTGTGCATTTCCAATTAGAAACGTGTTAAACAGTTGCCATTAGAAGTTTAAAAGCATGAAAATAGCAAAATGCCAGAGAAGTTGTTCTGTAAAAAACTCATCCTGATTTGGCTCAGTATCAATAGGGAAACAGGGATTTCTTCTGCACACCCCTCCCCCCCCTTTCTTTGTTGTGTGTTGTTGGTTTGTTTGTGTGTGTTGTTTTTTTTTTTTTTTTTTTTTTCTCCTAGATAAGAAAATTCCAAAAGTCACAATCTTTGTGACAACAGCTATGGCTACGGAATAAAAAAAGTAACCCTTGAATCTTTAATTAGTTGTAGTACAAAATATATTGTGCCTAGCCACGTGGCAAGGTGTTAAGGTGGTCTTATGAGATGTATGTTCCTTGGACATATGAAGTCTAGCTAGCGTAATGTTAAATACCTGTGAAAATATAGTAGATAGAAATATATTAAAAAAGGAGTGTGTGCTGTTCTTACGGAGTTGATGGGATTCTATACAGTGAATGAAAAACAAAAGACCCTTTGAAAGATCACTTTGTAGCCTTAATAAGCTTAGATACAAGACCCCTTGAAATTTCTTTTTCTCTTTACGGAGTGCATGCACAGGTATCAGTTTTTGTTTTCAGATCCAAAATGATTGTAATCAAACTTTTTGTTCTGGATGCTCTGAGGAAAACTTCTATTTATCATAGAATCGTACAATGGTTTAGGTGGGAAGCAACCTTGAAGATCATCTATTTCCAGCACCCCTGCCATGGGCCAGGGACACCTTCCACTGGACCAGGTTGCTCAATGCCCCATCCAACCTGGCCTTAAACACCTCCAGCGATGGGGCCTCGACAACCTCTCTGGGCAACATGTTCCAGTGCCTTACCACCTTTATAATGAAAAATTTCTTTGTAATATCTAATCTAAATCTACCCTTTTCTGATTTAAAGCTATTCCCCCTCATTCTATTACTATGTGGCCCTGTAAAAAGTCCCCTTCTAGCTCTCCTGTAGGCTCTCTTTAGCCACAGGAAGGCTGCTATAAGGTCTCCCCAGAGTCTTATTTTCTCCAGGCTGAAAAACCCCAACTCTCTCAGCCTCTCCTTCTAGAAGATGTGCTCCAGCCCTCTGATCATCTTTGTGGTCCTCCTCTGGACCTGCTCCAACAGGTCCATGTCTTTCCTGTGTTGGGGGCTCCAGAGCTGGACGCAGTACTCCAGGTGGGGTCTCACCAGAGCAAAGTAGAGGGGAAGAATCACCTCCCTTGAACTGTTGGCCACATCTTTCATGTTAGTTACTTTAAAGCCTGCTACTCTTCTGGTCATGCTTCTCCTGATAAAATTTCATGTGAGCTACAGGTTAGATCTTGGAGACTGATCTCTGCTCCACAGTGCTGTGATATTCTGACTTTCAGCGTAATCTGCTCTAACTGTGGAGTTAATCTGTGTCATCACCTTGATGTTGCTGCGCCCTGTGGTCACCTTTGCTGTTAGGTACCTGTGGAGACTGGAGGAGAAGGAATGCTGTAAATTGTATCTTGGTTTCCTGGGTGTTACCCGTGCTTTTTGGCTGATGGGCTTGCCACCATCATCAAGCATGTCTGTTTTCCACATTGCACTGCTGGCGCTAGCTGTAGGTCTGTGATGGAAAGGGACTTGTAAGCACCTGTGCAACTGTGCTGACATCAGGACATACAAGCCTTCTTAATTTGGTGACCTCTGCATCCTGTGGTTTGACTGAGAGATGCTTTTTGTATATCTTTGCTGTGAAACAGAAATTAATTCTACATGAACTAGGAGAGACGACTCTTTATCTGTGCTTCCATTACACTTGTTTAAGGGCAAATCTATTGGCTGCTGCAGTGCACCTACAGCCAGTGCTCCTGTGAGGAGAAAACCACGAAGAAAACTCTATCACTTTGAATGAAAAGAAGATGATCTCTATGCTTACCAACTACACAGGCAGAGGCATTGCATCATTTGGGTGCAATCTGCACTTCTCAAGGAGTTATATACATGAGTAAGTTCTGTACTACTGTTTCCTTTTGGACTTTCTTGTGTTTCTTCTCAAATGGCTTTGTTTTCCTGTTATTGTAACATCTAAAGCCTCAGGCAGGGGCCAGCAACCCAGCGTGAGAAGGGCAGTACACAGAGCAATAAACACTCCCTAATCCTGAATATTTACAGTCAAAGTGTTAGAAAAGAGGCCATGTATGAATAAGGATCAAGAAAACAACACGAGGAAAAAATCTCCACATGTGAGGTATGGCACATCAGTAACCCTGACTGGGACTAGACTTTCAACATGCATTACAGCAATGCAAGTTTTAGTAATATGATATCGCTATTTTGTCTTTTCTGGTTTGTACATAGTTTCTGCTGGGCTATTAAAGTCTTCATCTTTAAGATGATGGGCTATATATTATATATATTTATTACTGACTGGTGAAAAATGATGTGGAAACTTAAGGAAATACAGGACTAATGAGTGTCCTTATTTCCTTTTCCAAATATTTATTTGGATCAAATAGGATCCTTAAATTTTGAGTGAATTACTTTATCAGAGAGGAATAACCAGTGAGCTGGTTGCAGCAGTTAACACACAGCTGAACCCTCTGGGCAAGACCTGCTGCCATAAACACCGCTGGACTTCATCTCTTCCCCTGCAGTTGGGAGCAAGGTTGCAGTGACACAGCGCTGTGCTAGATACCTTCAGCTGCAAACTTAGAAAGGTCAGTGAAATATAAAGATGATCTAGACCATCTACAGGGTGTGCCGTATCAGCAGGTGCTGGCAGTGGACTGCGGCAGAAAGTCGAAGCTGTTTGCCTGCCACATCTCCCCGCATTGGTGAACCCAGAGGGAAAGCTCCAGGGAGGACTGAACATCCTTTGCTGTGCCTATGAGCTACTACCAGAAGGCATGTTACAATGGAGCTATGTTTCAGCATTATATGACAGCTAGGTATATACATCATAAAATATAACCAGGACGATATATAATAGCTGGCGTTCTGTAAGCCCAGTGACTCACTGTGTCTTTCCCAAGGAGAGAAAGTCACTGGAGCCATCTCCTGTAGCTGCCTTTTGGCACACCTTTGCAGGTCCCACCTGCTGCTCCTCACTTAGCACTTGATAAAAATCTCCCCTCTTGCTCCTCTCTCCACTAACCAAGAGCCAAGAAACATCCTTCTGTCACTGCTGGTTCCTTGTGCCAGGTGGATGGACATTGCAGGAGGTTTTCATCATGTTGCTTATCAGCTGCTTCTCCTTCATGACGCAAATATCTTCTCACTGTCAAACCCTCTGGGAGAAATTACCTGTAATTAGTTCATTCTGTGTAGGCTATCCAGATACACTCTTTGATAGCAGTGCGATCTCATTCATTTCTTAAGTAGCAGTAATTATTATCGAAGAGAAAAATAAAAGAGCTTTTAAATCCCATATTTAGATGCATTTCCCCCCCTCTTTTAGGCATGGAATGGTGGTTTAACACTGTTTTCTTTACCAGGTTTTTTGTCAGACTCGGTTCTGGATGAAAGCATCACATCCCAAGAAGGAGCCGGAGACTGGAGAGGTTTCTGGTGCCGATAGATTTGCTCTGGCACCTGACACGTGTGCCAGCAGCCATCTCATCAGGGGGGACCTGGACGTCACTGTCACCATAGAGACAGCAACGAGGATTTGGTTTCAAAAGGTGAAGAGAAGCTGGGAATAAGGAAGGTAAGGCTGGGTCTGTCTAAAAACTCTCATAAAGGATTTTAAAATCGTACTATGTTTGAAAGGATGCCACAGTAGAGGGATGCTCTACTCTGTATTTATACACATATGTAGATATGTGCATATAAATATACCTATATGCATGCATTTTTACATTACCTGTTTCGAATAGACTTGGATGCAAAAGAACCCAATGGAGGTTTTTAAAAGACCTTGCTAGCATTCTGCTTGAGCTTCTCCAATTAATTTTTCTTTTACAGTCAGTAAAACAAGACTTGAGTTCTGTTTAAATTTACTTTTAGGTCATCATGAAGAATTCACTATCTCAAGGTTTTATCTGTTTTGCACAGAAGCTGAGTGAGCTGTGGTGCATTGTAAATTAGTTGTTAACTTCTGCCCCTTTTCATGGTCTTCTGCTGTGCTTTAGAAATGATGTAAAGCAATGGTGAGTGTTGACATGCAAGATAGGAATCAGCCATGAGTCATTGCTTAACTACACAGGACTTTTAAAGCCCTGGGTTTGTACTGGTCCAGAACAGCTTCCAAATTATCTTTCTGCCCACTCTTATATCAGCAGATAAAACCGCCCCTCCTGATGGCTTACCCCATCACTTGCGGATGTAACCTCAGTGATGCATGGACTTGTTTAAAGCTTCAGTTTGCACCCCTATAATCCCCAGCAAGGTGCTGACCCCAAAAGGCTGCTTCTTTTGCCTTGAAAGGAAATAACTTCATTGGTATGACTCTGAGGGGAGAGGAGCAGTAGCAAGGACTCCATCCAGCAAAGCAATAGATGGACTATTAATGAGTAACACCATATAAGCATTACCGCAGAAAGGGTGGTACAGGGCTTACAGAGACAAAAGACCTTGTCTGTGATGCCATGCGGTGCTGGATGCCACCGGAGCGGATGAGGCTGGATGCGTGTTTCTGATATTGGGCCAGGGATGCTCAGCAGAGCCCTCAAGCTCCTCTTGTCTCTGCCCAGCCCGCTGCAGCTCCATCGGGGAGTAGCCAGAGCACAGCAGGTTTTTTAACCATGGCACACTTCTTGCCTTGACAGCTGGAGGAAGTCTGGCATGAGAGCCAAACCTATTGGCTTTGTGTCAGCGCTGGGGTATCTTTCCCGTTTCGGGAATTCCCCGCTGGGGAGGTACCACTGCTGTTTGGAGCAGAGCTGAGATCTCAGCCCCTGGGGCTGTCCACTCTGGGAGAGGATTTTGGCAAGGATATGTGTGTTTTGCTATTTGTAGGTCTCTTTGATTTTATAAATAACTAAGTGACAAGTAAAATTTTGGTATTTACCCTATGGCTGAATTTTCCGCAGGGATGTTTTCATGTGTGCGTAATACCATTTGTATTTATTATTCTTACTGCTGTCGTCACTCACACGTTTTCTGTAAACACAGAACAAAAGGCAGCTCCCTTCGCAGTGAGCTTATGGTCCAACTGCTGTGTAAAGACAGCAGAGGACGCAGCGCCTGGGGGGCACAAGGAAGCCCTGAGATAACATTGCTTGGGCTGCCATTGTCAGACCTCTACAAACCATGATAATATGCGTGTGCTTGATGCTAATAAAAGAGGCAACCAGGGTGTATGTGAAGAACGGAATTCTCCATTTACATGCAGCTGGGGTTTGCATGTTTTGGGGCACCATTGTTGGGACATGCAGCTAGCTGGCTGACTTCTGTAATAAGCTGCATTTTTAACTGATTTTTATCTGATGACTGCTGCAGGATCATGTCTACCCAGATTTTAGTCATTCACCTTGACTTCTGTTTCAGGAACCCTCTGACCAAATTGATCTTTGGTATTGATATGAAAATCTGTGCTGGTGAACTTTCAGGTTTGACTCACTTTCTGGGATCAGCCTGTGTCTCAGTTATGGCACACTCTCTTCATTAATCATTTGATCATGCTTTTTAGGGAGAATAGAAACTGCAATTATGTTAGATTCAGAGTTCATCCAGTTCAGTTCCCTCTGTCCTGTGGTGGTGGTCTCCAGCTGTTTCAGAGGAAAGAAAAAGAAATCCTGCGTTACGCAGGAAGGAGATAATCTGTGATTGTCCCTAAGCTCTGATAGAAATTTTGTTTCAGTATTGCTCTAATAATTAAAAAAAATATTGAATATAACACACGAGAACATTCCTAGCCATGCAATTATCTTATCCTTTTTAGAATCCTGTTAAATTTTTTTTCATGACATGCTTTGGCAAGTGGTTTTCAACTTTACCTTCTCCTTGGAAGTATTTCTTCTTAACTTTTGACTTGTCCCCCTCCCCTTTATTGAATGCCATCTGCCTCCTGAAGGTACAAGGCAAGCAAACACAGGTATAGTTGATGTGTATTTCTGGGTTATCCAGCATTTTGCACATTTGTTCGATGCCTTCTTCAACAGACAAACTATTCTCGGAGAACTTGGTTACCAATTGAGATTATTACAAAGCCAGATGTCAAGACAGGAGTTGGATACCAACATTATCTAGGGGATCTGATTTGAAAGATTTTACTGATGCAGAAGCCACTTCTGAGGGACAACAGAAGCAGAAGTGGATGGAAAGCTGGGCTTGATGTCCAGCCTAAAGCCCTGCTCTTGGCGCATTTAATTAGTTGCTCCTCTACTAGAGGGGGTCTTTCGCCACTGCTCTGGTTGCTCACCCCTACAATCTGCTCTTGCCACAGAACGTACATGCTTTATCTGCTGGGGGGAGGATGGGAAAAAACACCTATTCTAACAAGAGCCACCTTTCCCCCCCCCCCGTTGTTTATTAGTGGTGGGGGTAATATAATTCCTCTCCTATAATGCTTCACACTTGACTGGCTGTGTGAAGTGGTCAATACCTGCACCTGAAAATGATGCAGTAACATTTTTTTCTTCCTTGCTACAGCAGGAATATTTATTTGTACCAGGTTTATGCCACAGTCTACCAGATGGCACAAGAAGCAAAGCAACTTCAGCTATCTTCCTTATTGTGTTATTCTGAGATATTGTCACTTCTTCATAAGATTTCCTGAGGTTTTCTTTGGCTCAGGCTGTTAAGATTGGCCACAGTTGTATTTTTGTTTTGAGGATAAGGGAGTACCTGTCTGGAATCATGCCGTGGTGTTTGGCATGTAAATTACTTTACTGATTTGTGTTGAAAAGATAGGGAAAAGAAAATGTGAAACTGATGCTGGGCATGATTTCAGAATATAGAGCTGTTTACTCACTGTAAGCACCTTCGTTGATTATAATGATCATTGCCCAAAGTTAGATACCGCTTTCTTTCTACACATTTCCATACACTAGGTTAGATGCTTGGGTTTTTCCAACTGCCTTTGAGCAGTTCAATCTTTCAACTGACCCTGAAGATACTCACAAAGCCTGTTTATTTTCACCTACATTCATTCTTTAAGAGGATGAATGAGACAAAATAACTGATCTGAGCACTCGGTGTTGTAGTGAGGATATACATTCCCTTTTGGACCTCGGGGAGGGTTTCTGAGTGTGTGGAAACCCCATTGTGCTGTTGACCTTTATCTCAGATCAGGCCCCAGTCAGTGGGGATGAATTTGCAGGCAATCCAGCCAGGATTTTTCCATGTCATGAGGGGAATGATGAGGAACTCTAAGCTCTGAACAGATGACTCAGTGCCGCTGGTGCTGAGTTAGACCTATCACTGTACCCATTGCAGAGGCACGCAGTCCACACCCAATTTCATCCTCTGCCCACACACAAACATGTCATCTATCTGTGCATGACTGAAGTGCTCATATCACATACATTTACCTGCCAAAATTGTGGGAACTGTCCTAAAAGGTTGTTATTTTTTTCCAACTTTTCAAGTATTTCTCTCCTCTCTGGTCATTCTGTCCCCTCTTTGGATCTGTTTTATCTTCTCGAGGGTCCATCTGTGCATGTAGGTCTGTATGGGAGAATTGTATTTGTAAAGCCATTCGTGAGTCATGTCAGTCTAAGGAAAACCAGTGGGAGGGACTCACTGGCTAAAACAATGTATGGAATAGAAATGGATCACCTTGCTTATTTTGGATAAAAATATTGTCTCTTAATGCCCAGTATTCCATTCAAAGATTAGTTTGGATTAGTGGAATTGATAAAGGCGTATGCTCTTGATTTCCCCGAATAGTGGAGGATTAAAACATGGCTGTATCTGGCATCCCATCCATATGCGAGCCATGCTAGAATCCGTTTATTTCTGTGAAACTTAGTGCTATGAAATTCATTCACCTTCACCACACTGTGTAAAAGAGGCTGTGAGTTCATTCAACTACTAGGAAAAAGTGACTTTCCAATCTAAAGGTATGTGAACACGTGTCTTATGGTTTTATATTAAACTTTCAGATGTATTAGAGAAGTAGACTTCCAGGGCCTTGGTCAGGACTTGAGTGTGTGCGTATCTCTGAGATTAGGAACTCTAAGCAAGGTTCTCTGTGTGGTGTTTTTTGTTTTTTGTTTTTTTTTTTTTTTTTCTCTGAAAGTGTAAGGCCTCAAGCCATGATTCAGAGCACAGGAGATATGGAGTTTCCTTAGGCAAAGCATAATGAGAGTTTGTCTCAAAGCAAAGGTGGAAGCTAAGGCATGGTTCGTGAGAAGAAGGTGGTTTCTAAGCCACCCTCACCAGAAGGGAATGTGGAGACACCGTCTCCCGGCTGGGAAGAGTTGCTCTAGGTGATGCTGACAGACCAATTGCTTCCTAACGCTGAACAGCCTGGGGCTGGAGGAAAGAGATTTCTCCAGTGGAGCTGGGGAAAGACGGGAATAGAAAAAATAGAAAAAGGGAAAAAATCAGTTTCCCTATCTTCCTTTCCCCCTGAGAGGACAGTGGGATTAATGCCTTCTGAGGAAGGGATACATAAAGGCATGTTAGAAGACCAAGGTTTAGAGCAGCTATCGTGAAATATCTCTTGGTTCACTTTCCTTTGACCACCAGTCCCAAGAATTCCCGATGTGAACTGAAACCAGAAGATTTCACAGAGTGCTACTTCTGAACCGATTCATGGCTGAGTCACATCCTGCCTTACCTGACATTGCACAAACGATCCAGAGAAAACGGCGTGATGTGACTCCTCTATGGTAATTTAAATGAGAAGGATGGTTGCTGGCACACATTTCTCAACATGCGGTACAGCAAAATACTCTTCTGCAGAACCGTCAGCAAAGGCTGGTGCAGAACAAAGGAGGCACAGGCATTAATCTGGGATAATGATGGACAAGAGGTGGCAGGAGGAGCTGAGAAGATTTCAGCCTTGTAACTTGTGACAGTTTTACTGGAAAGCCAGGAGCACAAGTTTGACTAGTTCCCAAATGAGTCTGAATCGTTTGGCTAGTGTTTAAGAAGCAACTTAGAGTATTAATGGCAGCAATACAAAGGAAAAGACGAAGATCTTTATCAGTAATTTTTACTTTGGTTTTATTTAACTTTTACACATAAAAAAAGATTAAATATAACTGTGTAAGCACACATCACGCTGTGTTTTTAGTCTTTGAGTTAAGATACAGTTACATGGGAACAGGAACAAGTAGGAGCGACGCATTTAATTCCGCAATGCCTGCAAATGCAAACAGAGGTTTGGCTCAACACAGCGTGCAGTGTTGGCTGGCGGGTTCGAACCTGGGACTATCACTACCAGCAGCCTGCAATGCTTGGGGTTTAAAGTATGCTCTTTCCTTGCATAACAAGTTCTGTGAGAAACTGCATTTAAATAAAAGTCAAAAGTCTCCCCACAAATCGGAGGCTTATCCCCTGCTGGTGTAGGATGATGTAGCTCTACTAAAAAGTGTGGGTAACAGCTTATGGGGGCTGAAAACCTGGCGCAAGGTCCCTGTTAACATCCGCGGGGTTTTTTTGACGTCATCTATGACTGCTTCATGTAAGAACAGGAAAATTTACTGCTGATACAAAGCCGTATCTGATTGGGTTTCACATGGCCTCCTCCTTCTGTATCTATGATCATGGCAACCTGTTTCACACCCACACCCGAATTCTCAATTTCCTCCGCTGCCCCTTTCAAGTATCCTTGTGCTATATAAAGCAGCTGCTAGTGTTTAGTAACTTTCTGCACCTGTAGTGCTATTGGTTTAGGACACTGCAGTAGATTTTCCTCGCTCGGGCATGTTAAGATAGAAACTGTGCCCCTGGGCTGAGTGCTGGAAAGTATTCAGTATATTCAGTAGCACCATTTGCAGATGGTGTGAAGGAAGCTGCTCTCGAGGCATCTTGTCAGCGTCAAGGCTGAACATTCGTGGTCCAAGCTGAAGCAAATTCTTTGACACCCTGATATGAAACCAGCCTGTTCCTGTTGTCTGTGTGCCAAAGGAAGCTGTCTCTCGGTTGATGAATAGGGTATGAAGTGTAAACTTCACATTGAAACTCATGCAATTACCTTGCATGTTTCCAGGAGAAGGGGAATTGTGTGTTTCTGGTCAGCTTGCACCCAGATGGCAGCATATAGGTTGAGATTTCTTTTTGAAGAATGCCAGACACGCTGGCTCTTGGTTGAAACTGAAGCAAGGGTTGCATCTTGCTGAAACTCTTCAGGATATTTCTCCTCTCATCTCAAATCTGGTTTCTAAAAATGCCTTTCCCCCCAACACAGGAAACCCATCACCCCATTAGCTTTGCCCCCAGGCATGATGATGGCCGTGGATGGGACAACTCAGTTTCTGTGCCAGCCTGACTGTGCTGGGGCAGAGTGCTGTGTCCTTTCCTGCACTGACAAAGCAGTTTACCTCCAGGGATCAGCTTTGGTTGCAAGGATGCTTTCCCAGTGGCTATTTTAAAATCCAGTCTCTGATTCAGGCAGGGCAGACTCTAAGGGTTTGAAACAGGTTGCCTGTTCTGGCCAGCTCACCCCAGCCTTTCCCAACTTTAATGCCCGTGCTTCCATCAGTCTTTGCAGTTTAGCTTGGAGACTTGTACAAGATTACACAATAAACCTGAAGCAAAGCCAAGAACTGAATCTAGGCTATTTGGGTCCAAGTAGAATGTCTTGGTCCTGAAACCTACCTCCTTCCTCTGATTTTTCTCCTTTGGTGGAAAGGGGGATGAAGAAAGAAAAATTAGTGCTTTTAACACACTGAATGTCTGCATATGCTTTGTTGTGGGATACGTGGTGTAGTGCATCTGGATCCATCTTTTTGTTAAGGTGAACCCATCTTTGAACTTAGTATTAAAGACTACAAAGTGGTTATAACTCGTAAGATGACAAAACAACTAGCTTTAAAAATATTATGCCTATTGTTTTTGCAGATGGGATGATCAAGAGGACTCTTGGTTCTGATTTGTACTGTTGTTGTAAATGGCTGATGGAAAAAAGGAGTCAATACAGTGAAGCGTCATTGTTAGCATCATAAAACCACCACCTTAAAGACTCAGCATAATTTCCTTTCATCCGAAAGTACGGACTTCAGAATCTCTAGCCTTAATACCATAGACAAGTCTGGTTTATTGGCATTGAACAATGTATTTAGGGCAGGAATAAAGTACTAGGAAGTTTATAGCATGCTACCGAGGGCTAGTAATCACATGATATTTATTGCCATCTTGGGTATGTTGGTATGGTTTAGTACAAGCGAAATAAAAAGCCCTCAAAGTTAACGGCAAGCTTTATAAAGCCTAGTCTTCCTTCTTATTCACATAGGATCAACATCCAAAATCTGTTCATCTGATGCAAGTAAGTGGCTGAAGGAACTGTGTATGACCAGGCAGTGAGAGGACATACTCTGTATTAGTCTCAGCTCATAGTCCTGCAGTCATGCCATTGTGGAGGACCTTTGGGACCTTGTATAGTCCTGCTGGATTTTCCTCGAGGACTGGCTTTCAGCTCACTGCAGCATAAACTCCTGTGATGGATCATGTTTTGTTTTGCTTTCCTTGGTATTAATTAACTCAAATGCCTAACGATCAGTTACAAGAAAACATGTGAAAAATCCATCAGCTTTACTCATTCAACAGATGAAGATATTTCCTAATCCAGCTCTCCAGTGCTCTGGAAGCATCTCCAAAAGCTCTTGAAAGACAAGATATGACATTCTTCATTCTGATTAAAAAAAAAAAAAAAAGGTCCCCCTAAGAAGGGGGGGAAAAAAAAAAACCCCAAAGGGAATTATTTTTAGACATCTTTTATGGATCTTAAGAAAGAAGAACAGGGCAGGCCCCTTTCTTTTTCACCTTAAAGATCACCTTCAGGGAAGTGTGAAGTGTTAAAAGTAACTAAGCAAAAGCTTAAACTTAACCTATGGGCATATCAGTAACTTCAAACCAAAATGTCATTCCTTTGTGTTTCATGAGAGTAAAGTGAAAAATGGAGAAGAATTAATCCACCCATTCTGACACAAACAGCCACTTGCAATACAGTTTCCCCTTGTAACATGCTAAATCTTGAAGAATTAATCCACCCATTCTGACACAAACAGCCACTTGCAATACAGTTTCCCCTTGTAACATGCTAAATCTTAGCTGGGAAGGGCATATCAGCGAGCCAGGGCCTGGAAGGGGCATTGTAAGCAATGTATTTTGCATTTTACTAACACCTCCTTTCTGTGAGGGCTCCAGTACAGAGGAAAAACATGGGGGTGAGTCAGATGGAACTGAAGATCTGCTGAAGGTTTCTTCCAAGTCCTGATATGCCGAGGCATGGTTGCACTGCGCAGACTCGCCCCCTTGCTCACATGCGGATCCAGGGCTGTGTTTACTTTCAGCTTTCAACAAGTTTCTGAAATCTGAGGGAGAGATTGAATCTACAAGAGTTTAACAGGACCTTATGCAAATTCTTGTTCAGTTTTGGTGTCAGCAGTTTAGGAGTTGTATTGGCTTTACAGAGAAGGAAGTAGAATGGAGATGATTGTGGTTTAATATTTTCAGCTATTATGAGAAAAACCCACAAGAAAACATCACCCAAAATAAGCATGCAGTGTAAGTGATGCTTGGCAACTGCCTGGCCAACCTGAGACACGCCCCCGTGTGAGTTTTAGTATTTTACAAAGGTCACTTCTGCTGTTTCTACCAGCTTCTCTGGATTTCCAGAGGTTTCTAGCTGTCCCTACCTTTTGGGCAGGACTTGTGTAGTATTGATGGCATGCTCTAAAATTTTTCAAAACCCATGGTAGTCTTCTCAAGGATTCCAGTGGGCTCTGTCTGATTTGACTTCTGCACAGCACCGTGTATGGGCTGCAGTGGGATGGCCTGCAATGGCAAAATCGGTCTGATCTGAAAAGTTGCTGCTTATCAATAGTTGGAAGTTACTACTGCTCCAGTGAGTTGTCGTAACTAACAGGGACCAATTCGTGACTCCTTTTGTGTAGGTATGTAGTAAACCAGGCCAACATAGGTTTAACTTGATAAGCAAAAGCAGTAGCAAGCAGCCACTAGTAAGAATTTTTAATCTGTTAATTATAGTTTTTGGATTCCGTTAAATAGCTAACCCCCTTGTCAATAAATGGACACAAATTATGGTAACAAGAAAGCATTTATGTTCTTGTGTTATAGCAGAACCTTATTTAAGTCTGCTTTTAACATTTGTATGAGGAAACCCCCTGCTTTTTAGGGTAGGAAAGAACCGTGCTGAAATTTCAGATGAAAAAGAGCTTTTAGTTTTTAGAGTGTGACTGATCAGCAGTAAGTATCTAAAACTGCTTTCACCTTCACCAAATGAGAAATAATCCTCTCAAGTCAGTGAAACTATACTAGCCTGAAACTGTTGAAAATTATGTTAGAATGAGCTCCTTGAGTCCCTAATTTGGTATTTGGGGGAAGGAGGAAGGAAGGATGAGTGATCAGAAAAAATGAAGTGCAATCATGCCTTTTTAGTTCTGTAGACATTTTCACACGTTCCCATACTACAAATGTTCTCAGATGGGAGGGGGTCTATACGTTAGTCTGCTGTATTCAAGAAATTAATTCATGCAAATATAGAGAAGTGTGTGCATAAGTGTTTTTCAGAATTGAGACCTATAAATTACCAAGTAGATGAGGCTTCAGTTATTCTCTTCTACTTATTGTGTAATATGCTTTTCAATTGTAATAAACCGCTGTAAACTGTTCAAACCCCTCTTCCATAGTAGAGAAAAATGTAGTATTAAAAGCCAATTTTAGATTGAACTATGGGTGTGGCCCACACTAGCAAAAGCCAAGAAACCCGAAACTCGCTTATTCTCAAACAAAGCAAGTGATTCTGGGAAATCGGCTGCTTCTGTCTCAGTTTACTTGCTTCTCAAGTGAAACTGGGTCTTTTGAGAGATGCTATCAAAATGTTGGTATGCCATGAAAACCTCAAAAGACTTCAGCGATCTCTAAGTTTTTGCTTACCATAAAAAAAAAAAAAGGTGAATTGCTTGCCTTTTTACTTTCGGACTGCCCAAATGCGGAACTTGAACAACCAGCTGTGGGGCAGCAAGTGGTATCCAAGTGGGTGAGAAGGGGAGCAGGGCTGCCCCACTCTTCCCCAGGCAACGAACAAGTGAGAAGAGGACATGTATGTAGGCACTCTCTCTGGAGACAGGTGGGCTGGGGCTGCTGGGGCATGGTAGTGTGCCTTCTCCCTGGTTCTATATTCTCAAGTAATTGATGCCAACTACCTTGGTGAAGACCTTTTATTTTTTTTTTTTTTTTATTTTTAAATTAGCAATACTTAGTGCAGTAGGGAGATATTAGTGGATTTTGTTCTAGTTTTCACGTTGCCAGTCAGTGTAGCTTTCTGATTTGTTCTAATGGTGGCAGAACACAAACATTTTCAGATCCTTAGTTTACAAGGCTAAGCAGTGAACTCTAATATTGTTATAGCATCTGGTTTCAGGACATGTTTTCTTTGATGAGAAAGTTTGCTTAAGGATCTCCTTTTTCCTTGCTGGTTTTCCTTGTGTGCCCTGGTTGTGGTGGTACAGCCATGTGCAGGACCAGTGAAGTGGTTCAAGGTAAACAGTAAAAAAGGAAAGTGTTTTGGGGACAGGTATTTTTAACCTGGCTTAGATCTACAGTAATATCAGCCCAATGAGACTGCAGCGAGCTGCAGCCCAGGGACAGGAATGAATGGCTGGAGAGAGGAAGAAGGTAGAGAGCAGGAACTTATTAAGCTGCTTCGTCACAGAGGAGAACATGTCATGGGATTGCTCCTGACTCTTCAACTTGGTCAGGTGATATGGAGGGCGTCTCATTTTTACAGCTACTCTATTGGTTTAAAACCAGCTTTGGGCCTATTAGACATGCCGGCTATCCCAAAATGCAGGAATTTGGCTGAAGTCATGTTTGACTCGAGTTGGCTGGTTTTTACGTGTAATAAATGAAATATCGCTAATGTTTATTTCAAAGGGAGATTTGATTCAAGAATTCAAATCCCAGGGTCCCAATTCCAATTGCTGTTTTTTCTGGCTGGGGCACAGAAACTTTGCACCTAGCCATGCTGGCCAAGGACACCCCGTTTAAAACGTACCAGGCATGATTTTCCTGCTATTGTTGGTTGAAAACTAGTGGAAACTGCCACAGACTTCAGGTTGTGCACGTCTGGGTTTTATCAACTGACTGGATCTTAAAAACTGAGCTGCAGCTCTGTTTGCTTATTAGTCAAAATACATCTTTATGCAGTGCCGTTTCTAATCAGTAGTAGGCTAACAGCGCTGTTAAGTTCCTGCCCGTTTTGTGTCGCTTTTTCAGTTATAAACATCGCTACCTCAGTTTCCCTTCGTTGGTACTCGGTGGTTATGTCTTGTTAACAAGAACCTGACAGAGGAACGCACTCACTGGGTTGAATATATTGATATATATGTATAGGCAACGTCAGCTGACATGCAGAACAACAAAAGGAGGGGTAATGTGAATGTATAAACAAATAGCTGATGTTGTTTTATGTTGACACATATATGACGCTAATCCAGAAACTCATGCCAGAGGCAAGTGAAATATGTTTTGAACCACTGGAGGTATTCCTTCTGGGATTGCTCATACAGTATGATTTCTGTCTCTTTGACTGAAAGAAAACTCTACTGATCTATTAGCAACAGTATTGATATCTGAAGTGGTATATGTGTAAAAGACGTTACATTTACAAGATGCATTTTCTTGTATTTTCCAGTGTATTTTTGCTTAATTCAGAGAGAAGATGTAGATCAAAAAACCCTTTTTATAGGCATATTTGAAATTTTGATCTGTAACAGATAAACAACAAAATGGACTTTTTCCTAATGCAAATCATGTGCGCTACTTGCAGGGAAAGTTTCCTGGAAAATGATGCTGCAATAGGCTTATTCCCTAAGCTGCAGAGTGTATAAAAGCAATTTCTGATTGTTTGGCTTTTCTTTGCAGTAGAAGTGGAAACCAGAGAATTAACAGTAGAAATTCATGAGGAAGTGCTAAAATCTATGGTTAATACAGACACTCACAAAAGGAAGTACATACTCCTGAAAATAAATTAGGGAGAAAACTCTGACATACTTTTCAAAAGAAGTTGGAGCTGTTGTCAATAAAATTGTGGATGGTCAAAATATATAATATTTGCTAACATGTTTAATGATGATAGGTATTTTCTACCTGTCTAGGTTTTTATTTACCTTCGTGTATGGTGTCCTGTTGGATTTTACAGTATTGTTTTAGCACAAGGAAAATAATTCACTGGTTTTGTCTCTAAAACATATATATTTTTTTTAGGATTTCATGTACAGCTCAGTACTTTTAAGTGATATACTGATGTATTTTGGAGGCTGTGTTATTTAAGAATTGCAAGTCACAAAAGCCAGTTGTAATGAAAAAACTTTTTTTGATCGAAAAGGACTGGGATGTTGATGGAAAGGGAGGAGTAAGGACAGTGGCAGTGCTGAGGTTCCTGGTACTATGATATTGCATCCAGAGAGGTCAGGAGAAATCCACCATGGCTGATGGAGTCACGGAGGTAATGTGGGAGTATTATTGTGCCTGTTTTACAAGTGGAAAAATGGAGGAAAAAGAGGTTTAGGCTTGACCACGACCATAAGGCACATGATTCCCTTACTGTGCTCAGTCCCCCAATCCTGCTGCCTGCTACAGTCTTGATCTGAGCTGTTTCTGAGCCTTGCGGTGTGCAGCCGTGCCAAAGAAAAGTCTGGCAAGCAAAACTGGGAGCTTGTCATCCCATTCTGGAAGGTTTTTTGTTCAGGCTGGTGCTGGCTTTGCTCTTCCTCCAGTATTGACTGTCAGGTGACAACCAGTAAAAATTTCAGTACTCTCAAACATGAGCCTTCAGACTTCATTGGGAGATGATCGTCTGTAAACCAGGCTCTCAAACAGCTTGATGAGTATTTGTGTATGGTGCTTTCCATTTGGTGGGAAATGGGAATATTGGGACGATGGCATAGAAACTAAAATTTGGTATTTGCCTCTTCCACAGGAATTGCTGACGTGATGTGGTGTACTGGTTTTGGCTGACAGAGTTAAATTTCTTCATAGTAGCTTGTGTGGGGTTATGTTTTGGATTTGTGATAAAAGTGTTGATAACACAGGGGTGTTTTAGCTGTTGCTGAGCAGTGCTTACACAGTGTCAAAGTCCTTTCTGTTTCTCATGCTGCTCTGCCCGTGTATAGGCTGGGGGGTGCACAAGGAGTTGGGAGGTGACACAGCTGGGAGAGCTGACCCCAACTGACTAAAGGGATACTGTGTACCAGATGATGTCATGTTCAGCAATAACAGCTGGGGGTGAGGGGCATGGGTGGAGGTTGGCCAGGGCTGCCATTGCATGGGGAGTGGATGGGTATTGGTCAGTTGGTGGTAAGCAATTGTCATCTTTGTGATTTGTTTTTCTTCTTTTTTTTTTTTTTTTTTTAGAACCATAGAATAATTTGGGTTGAAAGGGACCTTTAAAGGTCATATACCCCAATCCCCCCTGCAATGAGCAGGGACATCTTCAGCTACATTAGGTTGCTCAGAGCCCCCTCCAGCCTGACCTTGAATGTTTCCAGGGATGGGGCATCTACCACCTCTCTGGGCAACCTGTTCCAGTGTTTCACCACCCTCATTGCAAAAATTTTCTTCCTTCTATCTAGTCTAACTGTTACCCCTTGCCCTATAACGACAGACCCAGCCAAAGAGTTTGTCCTCATCTTTCTTATATGCCCCATTTAAGTACTGAAAGGCTGCAATAAGATCTCCCTGGAGCTTTCTCTTCTGCAGGCTGAACAACCCCAACTCTCTCAGTCTGTCCTCATAGGAGAGGTGTTCCAATCCTCTGATTGTTTTTGTGGCCCTCCTCTGGACCTGCTCCAACAGGTCCATGTCTTTCCTGTGCTGAGGACTCCAGAGCTGGATGCAGTATTCCAGGTGGGGTCTCACTGGAGTGGAGTGGAGAGGCAGAATCACTTCCCTTGACCTGCTGGACGTGCTCCTTTTGTTGCAGCCTAGGATACTGTTGGCCTCCTGGGCTGTGAGACCACATTGCTGGCTCCTGTCCAGCTTTTCATCCACCAGTACCCCCAGGTCCTTCTTGGCAGGGCTGCTCTCAATCCCTTCATCTCCCAGCCTGTATTGATACCAGGGGGGTTGTCCTGACTCAGGTGCAGGACCCTGCACTTGGCCTTGTTGAATGTTACGAGGTTCACACAGGCCCACTTCTCGACTTGTCCTGGTCCCTCAGGCATGTCAGCCGCACTGCTCATCTTGGTGTCATCAGCAAACTTGCTGTGGCTGCACTCGATCCCTCTATGTCATTGATGAAGATATTGAACAGTACCGGTCCCAGTATGGACTCTTGGGGACACCACTTGTCACCAATCTCCATCTGGATGTTGAGCTGTTGACCACTACCCTCTGGATGCAACCATCTAATCAATTCCTCATCCATTAAAAAGTCCACTTACCAAATCCATACCTCTCCAATTTAGAGAGAAGGATGTGGGAGACTGTGTCGAAGGCTTTACTGGTCCAGATAAATGATATCCGTAGCTGCTCTTTTGTCGGCTGATATAGGTACTCCATCACAGAAGGCTGCTAGGCTGGTCAGCCAGGACTTGCCCTTGGTGAAGCCATGCTGGCTGTCTCGTATCACCTCCCTGTCCTCTATGTGCCTCAGCATAGCTTCTAGGAGGATCTGTTCCATGATCTTCCTAGGCAAAGAGGTGAGGCTGACAGGTTTTTAGTTCCCAGGGTCCATCTTTCTATCCTTTCTAAAAATGGGTGCATGCAATGTTTCCCTTTTTCCAGTCACTTCACCTGATTGCCATGACTTTCCAAATATGGAGAGTGGCTTGGTAACTACATCAGCTGTTTCCCTCAGGACTCTGGGATGTGTCTTGTCAGATCCCGTAGATTTCTGTATGTTCAGTTTCCTCAGGTGGTCATGAACTTGATCTTCTCTGACAGTGGGAGGGACTTTGCTCCCCCAGTCCCCATCTTGTGGTCCATCCACTTGAGAGGTGTGGGAAGGGAGGTTACCAGTGGAGTCAGGCAAAAATGTTGAGTACCTCAGCCTTCCCCTCATCCGTTGTTACCAGTTTGCCAGTCTTGCTCATTGTGGGTGCTATGCTTTCTTTGACATACCTGTAGAAGCCCTTCTTACTATTCTTTGAATCCCTTGCCAAGTTCAGCTCCGGCTGTGCCTTGGCTTTTCTGACCCCATTCCTACCCAACTGGGCAGTCTCCCTATACTCTTCCCAGGATATCTGTCTCTGCTTCCACTGGCTGTGCGTTTCCTTCTTGCCCTTTAGTTTGACCTGCAAGTCATGACTCAGCCATGCCAGTTTCTTGCCTTCCTTTCCTGATTTCTTACACCTGAAGATCAAGAGCTCTTCCACTCTGTGGAAAGCATCCTTAAAGATCTGCTAGCTCTGTTCTGCTCGCTTGCCCCTGAGGGCAGTTTCCCGGGGATCCTATTGACTAACTCCTTGAAGAGCTGGAAGTTTGCTTTCCTTAAATTCAGGGTCCTGAGTTTCCTCTTTGCCTGACCCATATCCCTTAGAACTGTGAAGTCCATCAGTGCATGATCACTGGAGCCCAGGCTGCCTCCAATCTTAATGTCACTGATTTAGCTCACTTGCACTGGTGACCAATAGGTCCAGTATCGCATCCCCTCTGGTAGGGCTGTCTATTACCTGGCATAAGAAGTTATCCTCAATGCATTCCAGGAGTTTCCTGGATTGCCTACAGCTCACCATGCTACTTTTCCAGCAGGTGTCAGGGTGGTTGAAGTGCCTGAGCTGGACAAGACCCTGTGAGCACGATGCCTCCTGTAGCTGGAGTAAGAAGGCTTCGTCAATAGGCTTCCCTTGATTCAGTGGCCTGTAGTAGAAATCATCCACAAGGCTCCCTTTGCTGCCTCAGTTTCTAATTATTACCCATAAGTTTTCAACCTGCTTGTGGCTATTCTTCAGAGACAGCTCTTCACGCTTTGTCCAATTCTTGATGTAGAGGGCAACACCCTCTTCTTCCTTGCCTGTCCCTTCTGAACAGCCTGTAGCCACTGACAGCCACACTCCAGTCATGGGATTTGTCCCACCAAATTTCAGTAATGGCAACTAGGTCGTAGCTTTCTAGCAGCACCGTGGCTTCCAACACTCCTGTTTGTTGCCCATGCTGTGTGCATTGGTGTAGAGGCACTTCAGCTGGGCTGTTGGCTGTGTCATCTTCTTGGAGGAACACCCCTTAACTCCTTTGAGGTATTTCACTCGTATTTCCCTCTTGGCTCCTACTACCTCAGGAACCCCTGGTTCATCTTTGTAAGACTTCAAGGGTGCTACAGTGTAGCCAGCATATATCATAGCAAAAGGCTGTGGGCCCTCATTAGCACCCTGTCCCTCTAACCTTGGCATTTCAGCCCACAGCTTTTCATGGGCAAACCTGATATTGTCCCCTCCCTCTTCAGGCCTCGTTTAAAGCTCTGTCAATAAGCCCTGCTAGCTTGTGAGCAAAGACTCTCTTCCCACTTTCAGAAAGGTTAATCCCATCTGATGCCATCCCATTATTGACATCCCACATGTCAGTGACACCAGCTACGGAGTCACGTCTCAATAGACTGGGCCCACCTGTTTCTTCCAATGTCACTGCCTGCAACTGGAAGAAGAGAGGAAAAAATAACCTGTGCTACAGATTTCCTTACCCCAACCATCCCAAGGCCCTGAAGTCTCTTCTGATCACCCTTGGACTACACATTGTGGCTTCATCGCCACCCACATAGAAGAGCAGCAATGGGTAATAGTCCGAGGGCTGCACCAGACTAGGAAGTTTCCTAGTCATGTCCTTAACCCGGGCCCCTGGGAGGCAGCAGACTTTCTGAAGAGGAGAGTCTGTCTGGCATATTGGACCCTTTGCTTCCTTCGGAAGGGAGTTGCCTGCAACTATAGTGCATCTTTTCTTCCTTGTGGAGGTGGTAGTGATATGGTGGGGGTGGGAGTAGGCCTTTCTGATCTTGGCAGCACCTCTGGTGAAGACGGACCATCATCCACATCATCCATTGACTGGCCTTCCATATCCAGAGCCTCATACCTGTTGTACAGAGGCACCTTGGACGGCGGGGTGGGCAAGGAGGGAGTTTGCCTGCCTCCCTGAGCGTGGACTTGCCTCCATTCACTCCTCTCCTTTAAGCTACTGCCTTCAGCCTGGTGGGGGGAGGGTACAGGATCCCCTTGGTCTTGTTTTTTTTCTAGTGGCTGTTCCCATTTCCGTCTCTGGGACAGCAGAGAATGTCTCCACCAGTGTCTCTCTTTCTCAGAGTCCCTGATGCTCCTTAACCTTTTGACTTCCTCCCATAGCTCTGCCACAAGGCTGAGCAGATTGTCCACTTGGTCACACCTCACACAACTGTTCTCACTGCTGCCATCCATCACCAGCGAAAGGCTCTGGCACTCCCTGCAGCCGGAGACCTGGGCAGCTGCATGTTTCTGTGGGAGCTCTGTTTAGGTTGCCACATCCATTCTGCCTAGTGCAGAGGGGGACTCCTCTTAAAAAAAAATTTTTTAAACTGTCTTTATCTCAACCCATGAGTTTTTGCATTTTTACCCTTCTGATTTTCTCCCCCATTCCAGTGGGTGGGGGGTTGTGAGCGAGTGGCTGAGTGATGCTTAGCTGCCTACTGAGGCTTATCAATAGAAAAATCATTTATCCTATCTACTTTTTCAAGCACGTGGAAAAGGCTAGGAACATTAGAACCTATCAAGCAAAGTAATTGGATGTGAACTTAATTTTAAGTGTGTTAATGATCTTTATAAAAGCATATTTGCAGTAAACTCCTTACTTTTTAAATTACAAAAAAAAAAAAAAAGAAAAGGATAGAAAGGATCTGAGATTACTTTGAAGGACCTGCTCCCAAAATTGGTGATTAAAGAAGGATAAGCACAGTGCTTGTGGCTTCAAAGGTCAGTCCTGCTGAATTTAAGTGACTGATGGATTCTCTTCACCAGAGGTGCAATTTTCCCCTGAAGAAATACTTCTTAAAGACCAATGCTGGCTAGCTGGTATTTATGAGACAGTCCAAAGGGAATTACAAGTAGGTTGTTAGGGTTATCATTTACTCAGTGGTTTCTGCTGATATTGTAGCACCGAGATCCCACAGCACTTCTTCTTAGCATGTGATAAATTGTGTACCAGGTGAAGGTGAGAAAGGAGTGAAGGCAGCCACCGCGATGACAAACTGTTGCTTTGCTACTCCTGCTATGAACCTGCTATTTCTCTGCCAGCAATCGCCATAGCCTTAGCTGTGCCCAGCATTGCTCTCCTTGGCCCGTGATAACATGCCTGTGCGTCTGGGAGTGCTTTAAGGAGGTCCTGGGTACGCAGCTACGAACAGCACAGTTTTTCTCCTGCATGCCAGCATGGCAAGAGCAGTACATTTCATGGCTGCATTTGCAAGGCTCATATTGTATAGAGGCTCTTCACGCAACCCAAGTGGTTTCCAGGAGCTGATACAGCATGTATCAACTAGCACGAGAAAGAGGTACCTCAGCCTGCTCCAGTGGGAAGGTCTTGTTGTTTTGAGCTCTCTCAGGTCTGTAACTGGCAAGAGGAGCCCATCGATGCAGTTGTGGTGCTATGAGAGTTACTTTTTTGCACCTACCTGTATTTAGGTCCTCCATCTTTGTATTAAGAACAGATTATTTTCATTACAGAAAGCTACTTAGATATGTTGTGTATTTGATGTAGCTTCTCTTGTTGTTCCTTTAATGGGAAAAACAGCACAAGTGGGGGAAAAATGGAAGAAAAAAAAAAGGAAGTGTAAGTATCCAATTTAATAACTTCTAAGTGGTGTTTTTGCCTTGTTATTTTAATACAAATATACTTAAAAATAACCGAAGTCCACTACTAAATCATAAAAAACATTATGTCAGCTGGGTATAAAAGAAAATATCTGGTGGAATCTGAAATAAGTTTTATGTTGTTTTTGGATTGATGGAAAAAATCATGTACTTTGTTTTTGCTTTACTCTTTCAGGACGGCAAGCCAGTTTAATGCTAATGATTCAGCTGTTATCCAGCTACAGAAAATAGACTCACGAGGTTAAGTAAGGCCACAGTCAACACCAGTTAATGCAGTGTTGAATGCGTTGCCTGATTGGTATTAAAAAGAAAAAAGGAACAGCAATGTCTAGCACCTTCATTTAAAAAAACACCAAAGTCATACCCCACCCAAACAAACAAACAAAAAAATTCCCTAGAAAACCCAAATAAAGGGAAGTTCCTGAACTGTAAGAAAATCACTGTTAAGATGCTAATGTTACTAATGTCTCCTCTGAACTCATTGTTTATATATCTTTGCCTTTGCTTTCCTAATTTGGTGAATCACATTCTTTAAGGTGAAACTCCAAGTTTCTCCATTGATGTTCGGATTCCTGGGACTGTTGTGGCTTTTTAAGTCCACAAGCTACTTGCTGCATCTCTGGCTCTTCTTCAATGAGCAGATGTTGTCCATGAAGGGGGAAGTGTTGAATTTGCATCATTATCAGTTCTTTCTGCCAGCAGCTTCTTGTGTTTTTACCTTGAAAAGGAGGGGAGCTGTTTCAAGCTTTTATTGCCTTTGGTTCATTCAGGTTCTTGGTTTTTGCTGCTCCTCTTTGAGCCATACCAGGGAACGTGCTATGCTATTGGACTCAAAACTGTTTACCTGCTGTGTTCAGTGGACATGGGATTAGATTAGAGCAGCTGGAAAAGTGATGCAGACACTACCTTGGCCTGCAAACCCATCCTGAGTTTTGGAATTGGGACTCTGAGGTTGTTTTCAGAGACATATGATGACTAGATACATAACCGTAGTTCACCTGCGTGATCTCAGTGGGGCTTTATGCTCAGTATTGTAGAGTGTTATGGAGAAGAGGAGTTTTGGTATGGTTTCTGCAACAGCCGTGGGCTATGAAACAGGGGCTGTGTGGGCAGGGCTGGCTGCAGGAAGAGTGGGAGTTGCCAGAATTGCAGCCCCCGGCATCTCTGCAATGGCCTTGGCACCCCAAGGAGGGCACCGAAATTGAGGAGTGATGGCAAAGGTCAGCAGACTTTCAGTGTCAGCAAGACCTGGGCAAAAGCTCAGCTCCTCATTCATTACTGAGCAACCAAAGTGACAATGCAGCCTTTTTCCGTGGAGAATTTGTGACCCCGTCCAGTGTCCATTGTATTGATTTCAATGAAACTTAAGCACGTACTTAGAATTAAGCACTTCTTCGCCCGGTGCCCTCAGGAAGAGAGTTTCCTCAACTGGGGCCAAACATGTACTTTGTACGGGGCATCTTCTGACCCAGAAGGTCAATTAAAGCTTCTGAGGGACTCTGGAGGGATATTTTTAATTGTTCAAAGTCTTGTTTTGTTTCCAGGCCCTGCAAAATAATCTGAATGTGTGTTTGTATAAATGCATAAGGGAAAAGCTGGCAAAGAAAGAAGCTTGCTATTCATTGCAGTTGGGGTCCTGCGACTGGAGTCAGACTGAGGTTTTGCCATTGATTTCAGTGAGCACAGGGGCAACCCGTCTAGCTATTTTGAATGAATACCTTTTTTTCCCACGTAGAGACAAAAGTAGCTGGTATAAAACCGTGGCATTTTTACTGATGTGATACATAACTTGTAAAATCATTGTGTGTTTACTTACATGGTTATAACCTCAGAGGATAATTTCCATGCTTCTGATGGAAATCCCAGCACAGGGAGTGAGGCACAAGTTGGACGCACCTAAATGCTGGATCACAGAAGCATTCCGGAGTCTGGTGGCTTTAGTACTGTAATCCTCAGGTTAAGTGTATTCCACAGCAAACTCTGTATTGTTTTAGGAGTTACTGTCTGTGGGTAGGAATTATACATTTCTGGGCTACTTCCCCTCAAACCCACATCTATTTTGGTGTTACTTCATCCGAGCTTAAACTACCCTTTGCTTGTTTATCTTTGTATGTTAGGTATTTTTTTTATTGTGATCTGATGCAAAGGTTGGTGTGTGGTTGTTTTTTTGTTTGTTTGTTTGTTTGTTTTTTTTTTTAAGTGAAGGAACAGCACTGTATCCTCCTTTTGCTCTTTGGCAAGGCAGGAGCAGGGACTGCAGCAGGAAAAGACCCCTCATCCTGGCAGGTTTCTAGGCTGGTGCTCTGCAAGTCTGCGTGTTAAACCTAAGGGTATTAATGACTGTGTGCAGACTGAAAATTCAGATGTGCTCCCTCTATTTTGTTGCAGAAGGACGCGTTTTCTGCTGCAGGTCTGAGAAAGGGCAGGCTGGCATGGAGAAAGAGGTAAGCGAAGAAAAACCACGCTTTAAAACAGAAAAATTAAAAGGGCTATTCCTAGCATTGCTATTTCATAATATTATTTGTAGTGTGATGGGAGGGAAGTCAGCAGACGCGTAGGCTCCTTTATATCATTGACAAGTCAAGGGGATGATTAACGAGAGTACCAGACAATGTAATGGTAGGAGAAGGCCCACAGAAGTTAAACAAAAGTGCCTTCAGAATTTAGAGAATTCCCATGATCCATAGTAGGACCTCATTGTGCTTGTCTACTGTTTCTATTTTTGATTAGATTTATAAACACAGCACCACATATTTTCATGTGGCTCATAGCCCCAGGGCAGAGCAAGATTGACTGCGCTGAAACTGTGAGGCTTGTGAATTTCGGGCAAGGGATGGAGTGAAATAAGTAGTGTAATTGTTTTTGTGGAGCGACCGTGGGACCTCCTCTGTTCTGAATTACACATGGTTCAACCCTTTGACCTAACCAACCTCGGCAATGCCTGGTAGATCTCCTAAAGCTGTGCTGAAAGGTCCTATCAGTGACATGTTGGAACGTTATCTGTCATGTGAGATGTGTGCCAACAACCATATTAAACTACATTAATTACTAGTGAGGCCACGTTTGTGACAATCTCAACTTCATTTAACCCATCATCGTGTTAGTTATTGTTTAAACAGGAAGTACAAATGGGGACAATTTATGAAATCAAAATGCAGCACCAATGTTTTCTTTAATAAATTGTATGTTTTACTTCGTTTTATTTCCTTTCTATTCCTCCCCTCCCCCCAGCATTTTTGTTCTTGTCATCAGCTCTGTAGCTTGAGTTTTTGAGGACTTTTCTATCTTAAGAGCAAGCAAGAAAAAGTCTATTTCTTAGTAACCGAACTAATATGCCAGTGTAATTGTTATTTCTTTCAATGTAATTTTAAATGTTACCACCGTTGACTGAAAGCACCGACGCTTGTTTTCTAGCGAGAAGCAAACATGCTAAGCTAGTTTATGTAAGGCTGGAAAGATCACACGTGGGTTATTCGCTTGAGGTACACCTTCACTGCTCTGTGCTTTAGCTCCTGTGTCTCTGCAGGGTAATGCTCGCACGCCTCTGGATCATGAATGAAGCACGCGTTTCTCTTTAATTCTCAGAGAACGATTTTCTCGTAGGCCTGACCCTGTAGGTAGCAAAGTGTACTGAGTCCTCAAAAAACAGCTTAGGACGCAGAAATTCAGGATTCTTTGTACGTGGCCCTTTTCTGAAACAATTCTGAATTTTATAGGGGGAAGAGGCAAAAGCTCTCCCCTGTGCTTCTGCATGGGCAGCGCACAGGTTTCGTCGTGCCTAGCTGTGCCCGGTATTCCGTTAGATGAGACACACGTGGCTACATCTTCCGCCTACGCACTGAGCTGCTCTTTTTTGACAAGGCTTTTCCTTTAGCCTCATTCTCGAGCTAGAACAGGATTAAAGGAAGTTGGTGTTTATTTATTTATTTTTTAATTGCTGCAGAGTCAGCTAAAAAATGTGTTTGACCCTACTTAAGTGTCATTCTCATTAGCAATGAAGAGTTTGCTCTCTGCAAAATCTAACATGGAGTGCTTAAAGCAGACAGGTGCAAATCACAAGCTGTTTCTCTTTGGCTGCCATCCCTTAAATAGACAAAGTAATAGGCTAGGAGAAGGGAAAAGGTTCCAGCTCCAGCTGCATAAAGGAAAGCCTTAACAGGGACTTAGCAGCTGGTTGCAAGAATTAAATACTGTAAATACCAGCTAACGCGTTTGTGCGTGTGTTCGCAGAGGAATACGTTTTTAGTAAGGCTCCATCCCTTTTTATGCGAGAGGCTCGCTCTTTGAAAACTGTGCTCTGCTTTATGTTGAAAGGCTAATGCTCTTGCTGAAGTGAATGAGAACAGAAGCCAACATACCTGTTCCTGTTTACCATCATTACGCTCCTTAGAGCATTTCAGGCGTTATTAGGTTCTTGGAGCCCTACCAGATTGACAATATTTCCAGCTACTTCTCTTTTTACTTCTCTTTTGGCTGTATTCAAACAAGGCCCCAAAGGAAAAAAAAAAACCAACAACCAAAAACAACAACAAAAAAAACCCCAAACCACGAAACCAACCCACAAACAAAACCATGGATGAATCTGCTGAGCTAGTTTGCTGATGTTAGAAACAGTTGTTCATATTAGGAACACCTAATTTAATTTCATGAAAGAGACATAACATGCCAGTATGTGTATGAATCTAAGGTATGCATTTCCTAAAAGGAACTAAAACTCTGTCATTCCAAAGTTGCTCTTCTTTTTGACTTCCAGCTTGCATGGGGACTGCTGTCTGGAAGCAGTAACTTTAACTTTAACTCTAAGGCTGCTGATGAGGTCTGTCTGTGTGATCTTCGTAAGCAGATAAGGGTAGGGAGACAGCTCAGAGCAGAGCTTGTTTACAGCAGGACAGAAGAAAACAGCTAGACATAAATGAGGGCTGACGGTTTCATGAAGCACAATTGGTTGATCACAGATTCAATATGACTGCCCTGAACTGAGCGATGATCCGTACAGTATGCAAAATTCACTTTCTTGCTGGTCTGTGCCCACCAGCCTTCCAGCAGCTTTCCCAGAGCCCCTCAGCCACGGCTTTGAGTGGAACCAGAGCTGAACGCAGCATTGTTGTACCCAATTCCTTTTGACAACAATCACATTCTTTTAAAAACTTCATAGGTTTTAGTTGTCACTGGTTATAAATGAGGGTTTTTTCCCTCGCTGTTGCTGCTGCTGTTGTTGCTGCACTCGCTGCTCTCCCGCAGATCCGAGTACGGCGGGTCCTGGTACTCCTGGTTTTCCTTTGTTTCAATTGGTATCGGAAAGCAGGCGGTGCGTTTTAGTGACGGCGGCATGCAAAAAGGCATTTAAAGGTTTAGGTCACTTTTTGAATGACATGGTGATTAGTCTGTGCTGTGCTCAGACACTTCTAACTCCCTTTTCCCGTCATGCAGCACATCCAAGGTAGGAAGGCATTCTTTTTAAAAAAAAAAATGTTAAAAGGCAAGACTTTTTGTTTTCCACCAGCTGTGGTGGAGCTTTGAGACAGGATGAATTGCTATCAGCAGCAGTGTCACCCTTTAAACTTGACTTTGCAAGCGAAGGACACCCCCTTTCTACGTGCTGGTTGTGGATGGACAGGTCTGACGTGTTTTGTTTGTGGATGCAAGTTGGACCACCTCCACCGCAGGTGTAAACCAGCACAGCCTTTGTATCACTTGAGGCTCTGGCCTCCAGTTCTGTAACTTCGCTGCTTTTGTAGGAATGCTTTTTTATGTTTACTTTTGGATAATGTTCTATAATTAGAGTGATGGCTTTCTGTGCGGACATGCGTTC